>NC_057806.1:157129681-157429681 GCF_018294505.1 Triticum aestivum
ATGTGCACAAAAGAGGAGAACGAGTCGATGTGGCATTAGGATTGAGGGTAATTAACTACGTATGGAGACATAGAGACCTTGAACATGCATGTGTGAGAGGTATACATGTATACGTGGGATGTGTGTGTGTGCGCGCGCGCATGATCGAGATAAAAGAAAGAAGACATAAGTCATAAGATCAACGAGATGGGAGAGACGGATCGGTATGGCAATATGCATGCATGTGAGAATGCAGGGAAGAAGGTCCGACAATTGAGCATGTGTTTTTGTCTTTAAGAGATAGTGGCGTGGGCTGGAGCATGCATGTATGGCGAGCAGAGGGAGTGAGGCGCAACGATTGTGCAAAAGAGACCAAACTATAAATGCATATGTATGGAGACATATATAGTGTGGGTGATAGGAAGCAAGACTCCGTGCGAGAAAGAAATGTTGACGGAGAAACTACAGATAGATACAGAGATGGAGATGCTAGCTAGAGGGACATCCGCTAGTTTGGGTGTTGGAGATGACCGTCAGTGGTTCAAAGGGTGAAGTTATATATGTGTGTGAGAGGGCACTTGACTGCATGTAGAGAGAAACGTATGTAGTGTGCGTGATAGGAATAAAGAGTGAGGGCGAGAAATAAGGTTGATGGAGAAACAGATAAATAGAAAGATAAAGATGCTAGCTAGTGTGTGTGTTAGAGATAGGAGTCGAGTGGACCAGAGAAAGGGTGTGAGAGAGATAGAGAAAGGGTGCATGTGAGTCACATACAAACATATATTATAGAGAAATGAGATCCAGAGAGGCGGAGTTTTGTGTCTGCGAGAGAGAAAGATATTTCACAACGAGAGTGATAGCTAGAGAGACATACGAGGGAACGCAAGATATCTCTAGGGAGAGAGGGTGTGTGTCAACGACATACAAGAGAACAATGGCGAAATATTAGACCCTGGGAGACAGAGTTTGTGTTTGTGCGTGAGAAAGAGATATTGAAGACGAACAGTCATAGGTTCCCATATCTAAGGAGCAAAAGACATCTTTGTATGAGGGGTGTGCGAGTGGAACACATGGGAATAGTAGAGAGAAATGAGACCCCGTGATACAAAGTTTTGTGTTTGTGTGAGAGAAAGAGATTCCACATGGAGAATCATAGTTAGAGATACATAGCAGGGAGTGAGATATACTTAGAGAGAGATAGAGTGACGAAGGTCGAGGGAGAGAGTACCATCAGTGTGTTACAAAGATAAAAGATCATTGTCGACATACAGGTAGCACGAGAGATACCTGAGAGATGATCAACGTGTATAGGTCCAGAGAGATAGTCCTATATAAGCATGAGTGATAGCTATATGAGACGAATATCTAGATTAAAGGGGATTCAAATATTAAAACTAGAGATCACGACATCGATAATATCATAACGCAAATTGTGTATCAAACATGCATATTCATTTGAATTTGGGAACATGTGTAATGTTATATAGTTTATCAATATTGGTGATCCATAGATTCTTCAATTACAAACAATGCATGGTTTATATGCAATTAATGTCTAAATGGGATTACACTATATGTTGCGTGTGTGAAACACATTATACATGTTTGAGAAGTAAAAAAACCCGCATGAAACACACATTAATTGGAGATAGTTAGCGAGGAATGCATACATTGGATTTCAACATAAAGTGGTTTCAAATATTTGAAAATCCAAATTGATGGATACAACCTTATGAATCCGAGATCATGCCATTTGTAAACCATATTTATGAATAAATGGTGTTGTGCTTTTGAAAGTATATATAAAAAATTATGTATATAGAATGTAATTCCAATTGAAAATGGATACCGCCCAAAAAAATAGAATACAAACGGGATTCGAATTGAGTTGGCATGGTAAACGTGCACTCTGCAAACTTTGAACGAAGCGGGGAAAGTCGCAGTAACCGCCTGAAACCAAAATCTACAAGATGGAAATCACTACTGCCTATCCCTGCCACGCAAAGCCTATCTGCTGGATTTCTATAGGTTTCGATAGGGGTAGGTTTGTAATTTCACCCAAACGTGACGTAACCCCCTCTCACCCGAATTCATACACGGTGGGCGCCAAAACACAGTGTGTCCTCGGCCGAAATCGACTCCCTCCCCGATTCATATTCATACACGGTGGGCGCCAAAAACAAACTCTCATCGGCAAATATTCGGTGTATTCGAGATTGCTTTCCTATCCCCAACCGACTAATATTGTTGTGATGTAGTAGAAATTTGAAATGGGGGCTAAGTTTGTAAATTTCCTCGCATTTGAGACAAGCGCGTCCTGAATACATGGTTCCCCCTTCATCTCTACCTCCCTTTTCCCCATTCGTACTCCGTGGGCGCCAAAACACCCTCTCCACCCCACCCTCCTCCGTCCGCCACCCCATCCACCACCGTCCTCCTCCACCATGCCGGAGCTGATACCCCGACACCGCCATCCATTACAAGAGATCGACCTCTCTCATCCACGGCTTCGGACCGGGATCCTTGCATCCCGTCCTCTCGCTTCATCCCCGCCGTCGTCCACCTTGCCGGCGCCGCTCCTACGACCGTCTCGTCCACCGTGCCCCGACGCCACCGTCTACCCTCCTAGATCTGCTTCCATGCTGCCGACAGCCATCGCTACCGCAGCACCGTCAAATTCTCAGCAAATGCATACACGGCGCCGCACTAGAGGTGGTACTCTTTCGTATCTGCTCAACTTATTTATCACAGCAAGAAAATAGATCGCCACTGCTTTACTCTGATTTCTTGTCTTGGTTGCGAAGTTGCCTTTGTCCGGTTTGCACCTTCAGATCCTCCATGGCACGCTCAACAGTATACTCCCAATGCTTATGGTTTTCCCCTTTTATATTCCACACTAGTTAAATCACAGTAGACTAAATTTCAAAATTGGGTCGGTCGATTTTCCAGAGCTCGCCGGAGTTTGCCGGTGCGATCGAAGGGGCTTGGGTGGTTGTGGGGCCTCGCCGAACGAAGAAAACTCAATGCGGGTGGGGGTTGGGGTGGGGGTGGGGGTGGCGGAGGAACACAGGCGTTGGGGGCCGGTGGTCCGGCCGGCGGCCCGTGCGGCGTTCTGTATGGGAATCAGAGACGAGGAAGAAGAAGGGTTAGGAGACGTAGGATCTTCATCCAACCGCCTGAAATGGTCGAGAGACAGCTAGGAGTTGCATTCTTAATGTGCTCTGGTTCATCATGTGTGGGCACTGCGCAACCAACATTTTATTATCCAAAATCTGCTTGCTCTTCTTTACCATGTTCCTCTTCCGTTCTTCTTTAATATGTACTCTCTCCGTTCCTATATACAAGTCTTTGTATAGATTCCACCATGGACTACATATGAAGCAAAATGAGTGAATCTACACTCTAAAATGTATCTGGATACATCTGTATGTGATCCATAGTGAAAATCTCTACCAAGACTTATATTTTGGAATGGAGGGAGTATGATAGTAGTACAATATGTTCCGTGTACTGAAGATGAGCGTGGACATTTGCAGTGTAGAGGTCTATACGGTCAGTTGTGATGGACACTTTGAGCCTCTTTGATTCGTAGGATCTTCTAAACATAGGAATAGGATTTGTAGTGGCCTGCCCACATGAATCCTATAAGAATAGCAAGGAAATGCGAGGAGTTGTGTCGCCTTTGAGAGTTACACTAATATTAACAGTACCGCACCATCACTTGAAGAGAGCTGGTATCCAAAGCCTTTCAAGTCGTACTGGCAATACTAGCACATATATTCCAGCAAGTTCCACTTTGCTGATTCTACTCTGATGCTTAAGGTTTTCCCGTTATATCTACACTATGATCTGTGTAGCTGCTTTGTGTCGCACTAGCAGCAGTCCACTCTTGAAGCTAAACACTGCAATGACTTACAAAATTGGCACCAAGGCATTGAGTTCCATTCTGGATGCAATGAAACTCATACGCTCCCCACTTGTTGATTCTTGTTCAGAATATGATCCTAATGACTATTCTAACCTCGAGGAGTCAAAGGCAGATGGCCTGTCCTGTTCACCCATCAAGGTGCATGTTCTAATTTGGCAATGTTTTATTGATTGCTGGTATCTTGCATATGCTGTCTTGCATTTCTTCTACTTTGTTGCACCGCCATCTGCTTAGTTTACTCATCATATATGTCGAGATGCCATGCCCATCTATTATCAATACATATTCCACCTTTCATCATACCATGTTTTTCCACTCAAATGTTTTTCTTCTACATCAGACATCAAAAAGGAAGAGGGTGATTGCCGAAGCTGAAGGAGCACCAGCAAAGTCCTTGAAAACATGGTGGTGTCGGAGAAATCAGACAGCACCCCACTTATATTGGCTGTACAACCAGTGACACAAAACATAGGACCGACTCCAGCAGACTGTACCCATACTTCACTGGCCACACCACTAGACCCACCACACAGGACCTGCACTCCAGCAAAAGGTATACCGATTTCATTTGCCATAGCACCAGCTGTACCACAGAAAAATCCCACTCCAGCAAAAAGTACAGCAAGTCCACCGGCCGAAGACTTATCCCTACTGCAGAGACGGCCAATTCATGCAGATTGGAACCCCATTACATTTATTCCCAGTTTAAAAGACAATGCTTTCAATGTTGTTAGGGACTAAGTGCATATATTCCCATCATGGGAAGATTATTGTGAAGACAAACACCATTTTCACATCTTCCTGTCCAACTTACGTGTAAGTGTTATTATTCATGGTTATTATTTTCCTGTTTTCTGCTGATTGAACACATCAATGATTTACATTACATTGTTGTAACTAGGCGAGGGTCAATCTGGATAGTCATGACGAGCAAAGCTTGCTTGTGCTTTTTAAGGAAGCATTGCAGCAGTATCGGTGTTACCTGAGGAAATCACACTTTGATGGCAAGTCTATAAACGAATTTCCGGTGAAGTCTCCTATGCTAAATTTAGAAGACATTGAATGGAAAAACCTTGTTATGCACTGGTCTCGTTCCGAGGATGAGGTACTGTCTATGAAATCACATGAAAATTTGAACTTCAACTTTTCCGCATGTGCCTCACAGATCTTTTTTGCAGGAAATCTGCTCGAAGAAGAATTCCGGTTTGACAAGAACGACGGGATATCGCAAATATGCTGCATGCTGCTTTGCTCTTGTTAGTACCTATTGTCCTGTATCACTGTACTTGCAAACATACCTGGTTCATTATGTGACAGCAGTATGCATTTTAGCTTGCTTATCAATTGTTCGCTCCAAATTATCTGGTCTGTATGAATGGTTACATTAGTGTAGAATTTATCCAATGCCAATGTTTTTTTAGCTCCGCATTGGTCTTGTAAGTAAATGTTGTCCTTTGTCATTGTACTTATAATGACAGGTAGTTGTTCATGTACTATCACTCTCCAGCTTATTTTCCTTTGCCCTCCATTTTCTACACATCAGATCTATATTTACTCTTACCATAAGGTTGGTACTGAAGAAGTTTAGCTGTGCATTGCTCTTGGCTGTACCTTTTGCCTGTATCGCTGCACTTACATTTATAGCTACTTGGTTATGTAGCACTCTTCATCTTATCTTAAATATTCTCCATTTTTTCGTATATTATCACATCTATATTTACTCTTAACAAAATGTAGAATAAAGGTAATGCTTTTGAAGAAGATTCTGTGGTTTGATTGGGGTAGTGAAAAATATTCCAGTGGAACTTTTGATTTACCAACAGAATGGTTGAATTGCTTGTTTCTATGAACTAAGTTCGCCAATAATGTGAAGGAGGCCAGTCTTTTCATCCTATTGTAGATTCCTTAGATCTCGATATGCCAAATGTAATCGCATGAAATATACAGTGAAAGCCAGTGTGATGTGTGTGGCTACAACTAGTCTGACAACCCATCCTCATATAACATATCAAGGACACACCATCTTATCAGATTAACCATTCGACTTACCAATGCAGTGTGGGAAGAAAGAAGTATTGGGACTGCGTATCCAAGCAATTGATGCCATAGACTCCTTCGTAGAACCTTGTAAGCGAAAAACAAGTTGTATTGTGCCTGTACAAAGACCTAGCGTAAGTTCAATTACCCGCTTCGCATAATTTTAGTTAGCCACTTATTGCAAAATTGTTCAATTACGTTGCTTGTCTTAATTTAGTTTGCTACTGATTACAAAATGCCATAGCCTGTTAATCCTCTTATAGACTGCGCCTATCTATGTCTTTGATACTTACTATTAACAATTACGTGTTTGCCTGAACTTAAATAGCTACTTAAGCACGTACATAGTTGGTCATATGTACTTCTAGGGTGCAACAGAATTCACGTGTAATTTACATTCTGATAGCCTGTTTGTTCAAATGGTTTGCTGTTATCACTTGTAGCACTAGTAATGTTTGCATGTTCATAGATAGACAACTGTCGGGTTTATATGAGGGACACCGTCTTTTTAACTTATATATGTGTTGGAATCATTTTGCTTACATCAAAGAAATTTATAGATGCCTGTGTTGCTGGTAAATGGTACCGACTTGTTACTTAATACGTTGCCAAGTACTTGTTAGTTTTACTAGTTCATGTGTAATTAAATACGTTTCCAAAACTGGTTAGTTTTACTAGTTTGATGTTAGTTTCTTATGGCTCTTGCAACACTTTATTTATGATTGCTAAAATTCAAGTTTGCAGGATCCAACTGAAACTCCGTTGGCACAACAGGTATGTTTTCAGAAACATCGTTGTTTACCTGGTTTGCTATTGTAACTCGTTACTGTAATCATCTTACCAACTTCAAGTTTTCAGGATCCAATTGGAAGTCCAGTTGCATAGTAGGTACATTTTCAAAAATATATTTATGTGACAGGTTTGCTGCTGTAACTTGTTGCTCTAATCAAGTTACTGACTACTCAACTTTTCAGGATCCAAGAGAAA
This sequence comes from Triticum aestivum, assembly GCF_018294505.1. NCBI lineage: Eukaryota > Viridiplantae > Streptophyta > Magnoliopsida > Poales > Poaceae > Triticum > Triticum aestivum. The sequence goes on from NC_057806.1 coordinate 157,136,613, forward strand.
CTCCAGTGCCACAATAGGTTCCTTTTGCAAAACTTCTTGTTTAACTGCTTTGCTACTACAACCGGTTGCTGTAATCATGTTACTGGCTACTCAACTTTTCAGGATCCAAGAGAAACTCCAATGCCACAGCAGGTACCTTATGCAAAACTTGTTTGTTTTAACTACTTTGCTGCAACCGGTAACAATGATGCTAATAACTACTTTTCAGCATACAATTGAAACAATTTAATTCCTTGTTTGTTTAACTAGTTTGTTGTTATAACTCCTAGTTGACATGTTTTGCTCACTTCAACTTTTCGGAATCCAATTGAAACTTTAATGGCAAAAATGGTTAGCCCAATATCAAAGAGTGAGGTCCCCATGGACGTTGTATCATCCCACAACAGTGGCACCGGCCCAATCATGCATCATGAATTGCCAACTATTGACGCTCTAGAGGCTAAACTATTTGTCGGTGTACAAAAGTAGGGGCTCTCCTTTTGCACCCCTTTACTTGTGCACGGGCAGTCAGAGTCGCGCCCACGGCCACACTAAGCAGGGCAGAGGAGGGAAGTCGGAGCACAAGACGACCAAAGCGACGCCAAGACTAGAGACGCAAAGAGAGCAAGAGGGCGAGGTGGACTCCCCCGACAAGACACTTGTTGGGGTGGCTTCCGCAGCCTCGGCAAGATCCTTGCCGGGGTAACTTGCCTGACGCCAGCAGAGTGCGCCACCCTTGATCCCAAGGGGTTCCATCACCATCAACCATATTGGAACCAAGGCTTAGGAGGCACCTACGTGGTGGCATGCAGATCTTTGTAGAGATCATAGGTACACAATATCATATGAGAACCAGAAGACGACGATCCTTGGTGAGATCCTTGCCAAGGAAATCCACGAGACCCCCGGCAAGATCCTTGCTGGGGACGACCGCGGTGCCTCAGCAAGACCCTTGCCGGGCCCTCGGCAAGACCCTTGTCGAGGACGCCTGCGGGGCCGCAGCCAGGCCCGCGTCTGCCAAGACTCCTCTGCCGCTCCCATACAACTGCCAGCTCGACCAGCTGGGCAGGCATCTGCGTGGCAGTGCGCGGCCTCTACACCAACTCAGCAAGCACATGCGTGGTGGCATGCAGATCTTCGTGAAGGCTTCACCACCGCACCAGCCCAGCAGCCAGCCAACGTGGCACTACAACGCCTCGTCAGCTTGGACGCGCATCGGAGCCAGGCAAGGCGCCGACAGCTGGGACGAGCTTCTTTGTCGTCCCCGATAAAGCAAGAGGGGCACGTCGTTAGCACATTAAATGCGTTTGTCTGACGATGCCAGGGGATAGACTCAGCCCCTGTACACCATTCCACCTCTTGTGTGCCACTGTGGTGACCCCTTTTTGTCTGTAAAAGGAGGCCCGAGGCGTACTAGAGGGGGATTCAGATCTTGTGGACTAGAGAGCCACCGTAGCCAGTTCAAGAACACAAGAACAACCAAATATACATCAAAGCAGGACTAGGGTTTTACGCGTCTCCGCAGCCCAAACCTGGGTAAACGATTTGTGTGCTGACCGCCAGAACCGCTCTTTGCACAGCACCGCACTCACCAACCGTAGAAGGGATCCAAGTGACCCCATAGGTGTCGTTTCCCACCGACATCTCTGGCGCGCCTGCTAGGGGGTGTGCAGTTGTGAGAATCCAGTCTAGCAGTTAGTTTAGCAGTTCTTCATCGCCATGGCTCCCAATAAGAAGACGATCATAGTGATCGGTTCATGGGGGCCGAACGGCTCGTACCAGTACGGGCGAGTGGTGGGGCGGTCGCAGACTGAAGCTGAGACGCGGCTCACGAACGCCCGCATCGCTCTGGCAGCCAAAGCCTGGCGAGCAGTGTCGTTCATGCGAGAGACGAGCCACACGCCACCAAATCCAAAGACAGAACCAGGCCCCACGCAGGCGGCGCGGGGCCCTCTAGGGGAGGCGTCGTGCCACCCACGGGCGGCGCGGCGACTTCCAAAGCGCCTATGCTGGCGCCCCCGACATGCTCTTCCCAGGTTGTGCGCGACGAGCAGCGTCACCATGGTGGTGACCCTGGGCACCATCGTGGGAAGAGTCATGTGCATCATTCGCGGGACATAGAAGGCCAGCACGCGTGCCGAGGAGCTGGCAAAAACGGCATACAGTCACCGGGCCGTGATAGAGCTCCTTCTAACGTGGTTAGAAGTCGGAGCACATCACAGTCCATGCAGCTTTCGGCACCACCCACGCTAGCAGAAGCTTTGGCACGCGCACAGTTGCTCCTCGACTTTCCTCCTGCTGCAGAAAAACTCGATGAGCGGAGAGCCACCATCCGAAGCCTCGTCGGCGTTACCAACAAAGATGAGCCACGATCAACGGGGCCCTCTGGCCGGCACTCCGTCGAGCCGCCGCATGCCAGTGGTGGAAGGATCGGGGGTGTTGTGGCCATGCTGCACTCTCCTCCTCCACGCCAGCCACCGCGGGTGTCGATCCGTCGTGACGACGCTTGTGATAACATTTCCATAGTGTCGTCCAACCCATGGACCCACCGCGATCAGCGCCAAGTTATTCAGGAGCAAGCCTGCGATGCATGCCACCAGTCAGATAGGCGGGCGGGGCCCACTATGGACCACCCAGTACCGGGGGGCTCTAGCGACCTACCCTACAAGGTGGGTTGCCCGGCCTTTACCCGTGAGCTGCGGCAGTTGCAGTGGCCCTCCCACCGCACGTTCAAGCCAGACTTTGGCGAGAATTACAACGGCAAGACCCACCCGTCAGAGTTCCTCAGCATCTACACCATCGCGATGCAAGCTGCTGGAGCCTGCGACGACAAGGTGCTTGGCAATTACTTCCCGCTGGCACTCAAACCCAATGTCATGTCATGGATGATGCACTTGCTAGCGGATTCCATTTTTTCTTGGTCGGACTTGTGCCATGAGTTTGTTGGCGCCTTTACCGGAGGCCACCAAGCTCATGGCCAGGCGGGCGATTTGCATATCATCCCCCTGAAGGAAGGTGAAACCCTGCACAAGTACATACAGAGGTTCAGCCGAGTGCAGTACAACATCCCAGATGGTCATCCCGTCGCCGTGATTGGCGCATTCCATCAGATTGTGCGCAACCGCAAGATGCGTGAAGAGCTGGCGATGAACAAGGTCAAAGATGTGGCCGAACTTTATGTTCTGGCTGATAGGTGCGCTCGAGAAGAAGAGGGGAGGAAGTACCCCGGTGAGGACGCCGACGCGGAAACAAACTCCACAGACGAAGATGCGGCCACCCCGACGAAGAAGGGTCGGCACCGCCACAGGAAGCGCAAGGGCAAGACCATGCTTGCCATCGAGGGATCCAAGCACACCGTCGCTACCAAGAAGGCCAAGGAAGACGGCCCCGGCAAGGAAATTGCCTGGTGCGCCGCTTGCCGGGCCTTGGCGGCTGCCTATAAGCCGGGAGGCTCCAACAAGCAATATTGCAAGATCCACCGCACCAAGGGCCATGACCTCCAGAACTGCCGGCAAGTCGAGCAGCTTGCTGAGAAGCAAAAAGCTGAGTATGAGAGGCGGGACAAGGAGAAGGGTCAGGATGGTGCCGGGGGTCTAGCAAGAAGCGTGCTAGCCAAGGAGGCCGCCGCAAAAAGGATAATCAGCAAGAGAGGCCCGCTCGGGGCCACGACAAGAAGCAAGGAGATGATGATCATGACGAAGATGATGAGTCTGGCGAGCACGATTTCCAGAAGGCTACGAAGGCCATGTGCATCGACGGTGGCGCCTCGCTGCACACTTCTGTTGAATGTATAATTTGGCTGCTAGGTATTTTATGGGCCAAATTAATTTAAATGTGTGGTTGACATATATGCTTTTGGACTTGCTGTTTATTTTGAAATGCAGGCTTGTCAGGTGTAAGAAGTTATTTTACCCAAGACAAGTATATAGAATTCTGTATGGACTAGCGGCTACATGGACAAATTCTCATGTGCTGGGATAAACCGTGGTTGCTAAGATGAAGGAATTTTAGCATGGGAAATGAAGTCACCTAAACAAAGCAAGCACAGATGGTGGGTCATTAGTCCTTATTATATAGTGTGATAGCGACCTTGCCGGAATATTTTATTCATATCCAAGAGTCTTTGTACGTGAATATCGCCTAGATACGTACTACAGATAGCATGCAGATTTTGTACGCATGTATTACATGGTAACCGAATTGAGTCATGTTCGGTTTTAGTTTTGGAGTTGTATTCCTGTACGGCAAGGCATGCTACGTAACCAGGTCTTGCCTTGTATACACAAAGTCCAGCGTACCTTATTTATAAGGCCACGGCCGATTGGAAAAAGCCCCGGCAATCGATCTATCAATACAAACTACTTTTTCACGTACGTCTATTTTCTGTCGCTACTTCCTGCCGAGCCCTAGCAGCCCTAGGGTTTGGCGATCTGTGCCGTTTTGCGCTAGAAAGCGGCCGGTTCTCCTCCACGAAAGCGAGGAAATCTTTGTTGCTTTTCCCATAAAGCAATCGTTCGTCGTCACGAAAGCACGACAAATATTCTGGTGTTGCACAGCGATTTCGCGTGCCAACACAATTGGCGACCACGCTGGGACAAGAAGAAGAAGAGCTACACGATGAGTACCGAGTCCAAGAACGGGAGCGACATCGACCCGGAGAACGTCATCGCCGTCACACTCGACGATCTGTCGGAAGATGTTCGGCGCGAGCTCGAAGAGGAGCTGGAGAAAGAAAAGGTTGAGAGGTTGGAGCTGCAGTTGGCTGGATATGCGAATACAAGGAACGGTGTCGTCAAAAAGGTAGTTCCGAGCCCTTACGATGCTCAGGTCAAAAACTCAACCGAGGAAATTGCTCATCTAATTGATGTGTCTGTAGCTAGTAAATATGGTTCTGATATGGAAAATACAACGCGTACAATTACTAAAGCAGTAGCTCATAGACTTGAAGAATTTAAGGTGCAATTTAATAAAGATCTTGAAAATTGTCTACCTGGTCATGTATGATCATTAGTCCTACAAGTCAATCATGAGTATTCTGGAAAAAGACCGATGCCAATAGACAGTAGCGGATTTAACAATTTGCCAAGTAATATACATACGCCTAGTGCATCGGCTAATGCTATGCAGCCTTACGCCCCTTTAAACAATAATCTAGATGGCCGGAACTATGTTGGTAGTTCGGCTAATTATTTTGTTCCTAGTACTACTGCTCCGATTGTTTCGACTTCGGTTCCAGAAAATCACAATAGCAATAACCGAAGTTTTGGATTTAATTCTATTATCAGAAAGTGGCATATAGTACGCCACCGTTGCCGCTTGTCGGTACCGGGGTTCCGTATGGGCCGGTTCCTAATTCATATTTTAGTGGGTCTCCGTTGCAAACTTCGCATGATCCAATTTCTTTGCCGGAATTTCCACCACGTGCTGGTGTTCCATCTGCTCCACAAGCCAGTTCTCTACAGCCCAATAATAATTTGAAGGATCAGCTTGCTAACATACTTAGAGAATTTGGTTTAGAACCTAAGGGTAGAGCACGTGCATAACAAAAACCATACCCTGATTATTTTGACTCGACACCATATCCTCGTGGTTTTAGAATTCCAGATTTTGTTAAATTTACGGGGGAAGATGGTAGATCTACTTTTGAGCATGTGGGACAATTTTTAGCACAATGCAGCGAGGTCGGCACATCGGATGTTTTTAGATTAAAATTGTTTCCATTATCTTTATCCGGTACTACATTTACTTGGTTTACATCGCTTGCTCCTAATTCTATTTCAACATGGGCACAATTGGAGCAAAAATTTCATGAGTATTTTTATAGCGGTGAAACAGAACTTCGACTTTCATATTTAATTATGGTTAGGCAGAAATAGAATGAGCATGTTCATGATTATATTAGGAGGTTTAGAGATGTCAAAAACCGATGTTTCAGCTTGACCATAGCCGAAAAGGATTTAGCCGATCTTGCCTTTTTGGGTCTACTTGCTCATATTAAGGATAAACTAGAAGGGCACGGATTTTTAGATGTCAATCAAGTTTTGCAGAAGGCTTGGGCGCAAGAAAACCGGGCTAAGGAAATTAAACAATATAGCCGGTTTAAACATAATAGAAATAAAGAGAAAGATAACCATGTAGTTAATGCCTTAGATTATGATAGTGATTCAGCTAGTGAGGATGATGTTAATATATGTCTAGCCGAATCGGTTCAAGCGCCAAAGTTAAAACCTTTTGAATGTTCTGCTTTAAAACCCACACCTGCTAGAAGAGACGAAATTAAATATACTTTTGATGTAAGCAAGTGTGACAGAATTTTTGATATGTTACTGCAAAATAAATTAATTAGAGTGAGGGAGGGTCATGTAATTCCACCTCCAGAAGAATTGGGTAGAAGAGCTTATTGTAAGTGGCACAATTCTTTTTCTCATGCTACTAATGATTGTAACGTGTTTCGTCGATAGGTGCAATCGGCCATCAATGAAGGACGATTGGCGTTTACAGAAGGTTCTAAGATGAAGCTCGACAGCGACCCTTTTCCTATCAATGTGGTCGAGCTTGAGAATAAAAAAATGCTTATTCGGTCGGATCAGACCAAATCCGCAAGAGAGAAAACATTGTTGATAACAATGCTCCTCCAAGGATGATCAAACCAAAAAAATCCAGAAATAGGCGTGTGGAAAGTCAACGAAGGGAGGAGACAAGCTCCAAGGCCAAAGCCGGCAGTTAGCATGTTGTTGGAAAAATATACCTCACACAAGACCAACAATGTGTTTAATCGGCTCGGAGGTAATAAGCGTCCTAGGTCTCCTTCTGGACATGGCGTTCATGAGCAATGGCAAAGAGATTGGTATGACCAGCAGCCATATTTTGGAATGGAGCCGACATATTGGGGTTGTGTGCCTCCGATGTATCCACAGTTTCCTCCATGGGGATTTAATCCTTGGGTGCCATATCCTACAGGACCAGCAGGTTATTTTCAGCCGGGGTGGATTCCGCCGAGGCCTATGTTTCGACCAAACATGCATGAGAAAAGGGCTCAGTTCAATGAGGAAGCTAGATCACATGATGCTATTGAGATTCGAGGAGGTCGATCACTGGTACGCAGTGCAGAACGCAACAACTATAAGGGCGACCATAAGCGCGTATGGATGCCGGTGAAACGTGTCGATCCTAAACCCGGAAAAAGTACAGATGATTTAGATGCTGCTCATGGTCTGAAAATAGTGGAACACCAGTCAGATGAAGGTGTTGTCAATTGTACAGAAACAAGCGGCATCTCAAAAGAAGCTCTCGGTACAGAGGAGAAAAGTGACAGCGTGACGTTGCGGCAAGCTGGCCAATCTAATCAATTTGGAGAGAAAGCTAATTCTGGGCATAACCTGCATGCAAATTCAGACAAGGAATGTGTTGTATCCTCACGTACTCGTCAACAGAATAAATCGGCAAGTTCGTATGCTGATTCAGTTATGAGAAATTGTGGCCCAGGAACGTCCAAGAGTTTGCGTCCAACGGGTTTCAAGTATAACAGCAGCACACGTACACATTGGGATTCAAATAATGTACGCGGCCAGGATTTTAATCCTAGTAAAGTATACAATCAGCAAGGAGGTTTTTCAGCCAAAGAAAAAGCATTTGTCCCAGTAACAACAATACGTCAGTACAGGCCAAAGGATCCGGGGGGCAGCAAAATTAAATCAGTCGCGCCAGGGACTAAACCAGCACCTCAGTGGTGCCCGAAGGGGCTTACTCACACTCAGAAACGACGTGTACAGAATCTGCGAACATTGGAAATGAAGGAAGAAATAGGTGAGAAGAAGCGCGATAGATGGTTCAATTAGGATAAACCAATGGCACCTACAAAGACTTGGAAGGAGAAGCGCATTGCAGCAGAAGAAAATAAAAATATGGATGACACAATTATTGTTGAAAATTCAGAGGAAGATAGAGAGGTACCAACTGATATGGATGTTAATGTGGTGTTCATATTGCCTGCTGAATTTCGCGCGCCCGACGTTGAAATTGCTGAACTTGTTCTTGGCCCAAAGAAGGCTACATTTGTGAAACCAGAGAAGCACGATCAGCACCTAAAGCCATTATTTATCAGAGGTCATATTGATGGTAAGCCTATTGGTCGCATGCTTGTTGATGGCGGTGCAGGTGTTAATATTATGCCCTTTTCAGTATTTTCTAAACTGAACCAAAAAGAGAGCGAGTTAATGAAGACCAATATGGGACTTAGTGGGTTCTCAGGGGAATTGTCCGAGGCTAAGGGTGTTATTTCTATGGAGCTCACAGTCGGAAGTAAAACGTTGCCGACTGCATTTTTTGTTGTTGATGTCAAAGGCCGGTATAATATTCTGTTAGGACGCGACTGGATTCATGCAAATTGTTGCATCCCTTCTACTTTACATCAATGCTTAATTCAGTGGGTTAATGATGATGTTGAGGTGATTGAGGCCGATAATTCTTCATGCATTGCTTTGACGGACGCGCCGGTTGATTGGGAACAGGGTGAGATGCGATGTTTGACCGGTAGGGATTTATCGGACTATGATTATATTGGTAGAGATGGTTTTGTACCTATAAATGCACAGTCGGCTAACGTAGCTCGGCTTAATGATTTATCTATATAAATGATGAATAAAGACGACAGTATTAAGTCGCTGCAAAGACGCACGGAGGAGTATCGTTCCGGAAAGAACGATATGCATGAAACTATTGAAGATTTTGATAACATGGAAAAGCTTGGACAGGGATTCTCATCGGCTGATCCACTTGAAGAAATTGATATTGGTGATGGAAGTATTCCGAGACCTACATTTATCAAAGCTAGCTTGAAAGCCGATCAGAAAAGTAAGGTATGTTTATTACTTAAAGAATTCGTTGATTGCTTTGCTTGGAATTATACTGAGATGCCCGGTTTGAGTAGAGATTTAGTAGAGAATATATTACCTTTTAAATCTGGTTTTAGGCCGCATAAACAACCTCATAGAAGTTTCAATCCTAATTTGTATGACCGCATCAAAGAAGAAGTTAATCGGTTGTTAAAAGCTAAGTTTATTCGGCCGTGTAGATATGCAGATTGGGTTTCTAATATTGTGCCCGTGGAAAAGAAAAATACTAGTAATATTAGAATCTGTGTTGATTTTAGAGATTTGAATAAGGCTACTCCGAAAGATGAATATCCTATGCCTATAGCCGACATGCTTATTAATGATGCATCAGGACATAAAATGATTAGCTTTTTAGATGGTAATGCGGGTTATAATCAGATATTTATGGCCGAACAAGATATGTCTAAGACTGCTTTTCGTTACCTAGGTTTTGTTGGTTTATTTGAGTGGGTCGTTATGACATTGGGGTTGAAAAATGCTGGCGCTACATACCAACGAGCAATGAATTTAATTTTTCATGATCTTCTAGGTATTGTACTAGAAATATATATTGATGACATAGTTGTTAAATCGGATGGGTTTGATCATCATTTAGCCGATTTAAGATTAGCTTTTTAAAGGATGCGCCGGTATGGATTAAAAATGAACCCACTCAAATGTGCTTTTGGCGTGTCGGCTGGCAAGTTTTTAGGCTTCATAATTCATGAAAATGGCATAGAGATTGACCCTAAGAAAGTGGAGGCAATTAGAAATTTAGAGGAACCCACATGTAAAAGGGATGTGCAAAAGTTGTTAGGAAAAATTAATTACTTGAGACGATTCATATCTAACCTTGTAGGTAAAATTGAATCGTTTGTTCCTCTACTTCGGCTAAAGAATGAAGCCGAATTTACTTGGGGGGCAGAGCAACAAGATGCTTTTAATTATATAAAGCGATGCTTGTCGAATCCTCCAATATTGCGGGCGCCCAAGTCCGGTGCGCCGTTCAGGCTGTACATTGCTGCAGAAGATAAGGTGATCGGTGCGGTGTTGGCGCAAGAGGTCGGCGGGAAAGAATACATCATTGCATACTTAAGTCGTCATTTGCTCGACGTCGAAAGTCGGTATGTGTTTATTGAAAAGTTATGCTTATCTTTATACTATGCATGTACCAAGTTTTGGCCTTATCTTCTTTCTAGTATGTGTGTAGTAGCTTGCCAGGCTAACGTCATTAAGTATATGTTGGAACGACTGATTCTTAGTGGTAGGATTGGAAAGTGGGCTTACGTACTAATAGAATATGATTTAACATATGAATCGTTGCATGCTATGAAGGGTCAAGTTATCGCCGATTTCATTGTTGATCATAGGATTAAAGATGATGAAAACATTAATTATGTTAGTGTACACCCATGGAAGCTTTATTTTGATGGATCGGTTTGTAGAGAAGGGCAAGGCGTCGGTAATGTTTTAGTTTCACCTAATAATGTTTTTTATGATACATCGGTCCGTTTGGAATATCCTTGCACTAATAACCAAGATGAGTATGAAGCTCTACTGTTTGGTTTACAAACTTTAGTTGATATGGGTGTAACGGATGTAGATGCTTTTGGGGATTCACTTTTGGTAGTACAACAAATTAAAGGCGAATTTCAATGTTTTGATGGATTATTAAATAGTTATTTGGACCGATGTTTAGACATAATTAAGTCTCTAGATACGTTCACCATCCATCATATACCTAGAGAAGAGAATTCTAGAGCTAACTGTTTAGCACAGCAAGCATCTGGTTATCACATTAGTAAAGGAATGTTTTTTGTAATAGACAAGCTGATGCATGCTGAGTCTATAATGATGGATACTTTGCCACGGGGTGCACTTGGGCTTAGTACAGTTGAACAACTAGTTGTACAATGTACTGCAGATTCGGTGCATGGGTCACAAATGACCGAATTAGCAAATAAATTAGAATTAAGATTTGGAGAGTTCCTCTAGTTAATCATTTAAAGGATCCAAGTCAAACAAGAGATAGGAAAATTCGGCGACAAGCTTTAAAATATACTTTGTTTAATGACAAGTTGTATCGCCGAACTATAGATGGCTTATTTTTAAAATGCTTGGATTCTAATCAGTTTAGAATAGTGTCGGAGTAAATAACCATGGGTAGCCTAGCCGGCCCCCCTGGCCCTTTTGAAAAAATTACGAGCCGACTTCGGCCCTCAAGAATCTAAGACACAGGGCCGTCTTCCCCTTGCCGGCTATCGGAAGGCGGCCCGACATCAGCCCTCATGAAGAGAAGCCACGGAGGGCCGGCTCCGAGACGCCGGCCGCGAGAATGCCGACTCCAAGAAGCCGGCTCCCATAAAGCGGTCAAGATCGTACCCTCGAAGTCTGCATCCACATAACGGCGATGTGACGGGGCGTGGCTGCATTGAAGCCTGCCACCCCCGAATCCCGGAGCACGCCTGGCACAGTGCGCCGTACGGGTGGCCATGACCCGTCCGGCGCAGCACTGTTGCCACGTTGACCCTGATGTCATCCACGACGGGCTACCAGTACGGCCCACGGGCGGTGGGCCCCTTCGGGCAGAGAGACACCCGAAGGCGGCCAGACCTCCCCCAGTCGGCCCAAGATAGAGCCGGCTCCCCACGGCCGGCTTTTCACCTCCCTCGAAGAAGACGCCCCATTAAGGAGACAAGACGCGGTGAGGCTACAGTGACCGCCCACCGGGCGGCGGCACTGTAGCCACGCCCACTTCGGCGAAGCCCTCGCCACCAAGATTGAGCAACAGTAACCAGCCGCTGACAAGGCCCTGACAGTGGGGCCTGCCTGTCGACCAAGGAGCCGGCAGCCGGCGGGACCCACTAGCCGGCGGGCCCTAGCAGCCGGTGCAGAAGCCGGAGAGCGTAGACACAGACAGCTGGGCCCCGTGCCCAGCCGGATTACCATTGTACCCCCGGGGGGTAGGCCTATATAACCCCCCCGGGGCATCCATGCAAAGAGAGATAAATCCCTGCTAGTTTCAGACACCACATAGGGAGGAGAAGAGAGCAAGCCGTGCCCTTCTCCCTCCTCTCGCCAAACAGCTCAAGGAACACCGTGTAGCTACTTGTTCATCTAGTGACCATGCGGAGACCCCGCAGGGCAGCAGTAGGGGTGTTATCTCCACGGAGAGCCCCGAAGCTGGGTAAGATTCGCTGGCGTGCATGTCTTCGCCTCATCCCGTTTCCAGGCACCGGCGACGTCTTACTGGCTCCCACAATGATAAGCCACCCGTTGGCATATGTCGCACCTACCACCCGACATTTGGCGCCCACCGTGGAGCCAGGTGCACCGCCGTCCGGAGACCTGTTCTGGACGGGAACCCTCTTCCTCCCTCGCGAGCGTAGCCAGCCCGGCACGCCCGATGGCGCTTGCCACGACGTGCTACAAGGCGTCACCAGCATCTGTGCGGCGAGCAGCCTCGCCGATCTCCTTGACAAGACTCTCATCTTTGACGAGCTCGCCTCCGACGCGGGCACCGACCACCTCGTCAACCTCCTCGGCCAGCTCCACGTCTCCGGCGAGCCTGCCGTGGACTTGGAGTCGGTTGGCTCCACCAATCCGATGCCTGTCGACTCCGACACGGCCTCACTCGACGCGTTCCCCACCAACGTCGCGATCTACAACGACCCGCTTCCCCGGGCCGATGGCTGCGACGGTGTCCCACCGAGGTGATGATCATCGGCCACGGCGGCGCTTCTGACGAGAGCGCCCACGACGCCCCGCGCGCGGCGGTCCACGACTTGTCCATCCCCCTCCCAGCCGATGGCGACGCTGAAGCACTGGAAGCTCGCCGCCTTGCCCTCCTCGCGGAGGGCCGGAAGTTGGTTTCCATGAGACGCCTCGCTGAGGCCCACCGACACGAGGCCGACCGCGCTACCATTGGCACACCGCCCCCAGGCGGGCCTAGCCGGGCCGACGTTGTCAGACAGCGCGGCGCTGTCGTTGCCGATATGCTAGGAGTCGACCGCCCAGTCTACGCTACTCCACTCGAGAACCTGCGCGCCGCCCAGGCGGCCGTAGACAAGCTACATGGACTGGGGGCCGAAGAACTCCCCCACATGATCCGACGCATCCAGCAGCTGACCGATGCAGCCGCGCAGCGGCACGAAGCCGACGCCCGCGCGGAAAGCCCTCCCCCGCGCCGAGATCACGGCGCAACGTCCCGGACGCCGACTACGGGTAAACCCCGCGCGAGGCGCGAGAAAGAACCGGCTGCCAGCCAAAGCCGAACCCGAATCTCCATCGAGCGAGACACAGAAGGCCACCCCCGGGCCGTGGAGTGGCGGGCAACCTGCCTCCACCCCGGCCCCGTGGAGAGAGATATCCCACCCATCCGCCTGTTGCGCATCCGACTCTCAGCGGCCGTCTAGGTCGTCGCGAAGGAGTCGGCGAGAACGACGCCCGCCATCGGATCGACCTCCTGGCGCGATCCTTGGCGCTAGAAGAAGAAGACGATGTTGGCCCGCCTTGCTTCGGCCCCCGCATCCGCGACGAGCCTTTCCCCAAAGGGTTCTCGCTCCCAAGAGACACGCCCAAGTACAACGGCTCCGTGAAGCCGGAAGATTGGTGGATCGACTACTCCACGGCGGTTAACATAGCCAACGGCAACAGGCGCGTTGCCGTGAAGTACGTGCCCCTCATGCTGTAGGGCACGGCGCGGACCTGGCTCAACAGCCTCAAGCCATACAGCATCAACAGCTGGCTAGACTTCACAGAAGCCTTCGTCTGCAACTTCACCAGCACCTACAAGCGGGCTCCCAAGCCCAGACAGCTCTCCTTGTGCATGCAAGGCCCCGCCGATTCCACTCGCGACTACCTCACGTGTTGGGCCGAGCTCCGCAACTCTTGCGAAGGGGTGCACGAGGTGCAAGCCATAGAATACTTCACTGCCGGGTGCCGAGTAGGCACCCTCCTCAAGCACAAGCTCCTCTGCGACGAGCCGACTACCCTCGACGAGCTTCTGATCATAGCGGACAAGTACGCCACCGCCGACTCCTCGATGAAGACCGAGCTCCGGGTAGATGCGTCCGGAAAGGCACTCAACCTGGCGCTCAAGACGCCGGCTGGGGACTCCGGCCGACGCCCACACCAGAACAACCACAATCACAAGGGCTCGGTGCCGCCCTCCACCAGTCGGCAGGTGGCCACAGTCGAAGATGAGCAGCCCGAAGCGTGGCCCGCACCCAAGAAGCAGAGGAGCGGCAAGCCGGCTTGGCAGCCGGCCTTCTCCTATGAGTAGACTCTCGACGCCCTGTGCAAGTTCCACAGCGGCGCGAAGCCGTCCAACCACATGACCCGGAAGTGCCACTGGCTCACCCGAATCTCTAAAGGCGAAGGGCTCGCACCGCCTCCGCCTGCCGGTCCGCCGCCGCCGGCCGCTCGGCCCGCAGTCGGAGCCGTGCACGACGAGTTCCCCGACGAGCATGCCGCCTATGTCATCTTTACAAGTCAGCCCGAAGACCGGCGCAGCAAGCGCCGAGAGCATCAAGAAGTCATCATGGTTGCTGCCAACCCCGCCGAGCACCTGCACTCGTCAGAAAAACCTATCAGCTGGAGCCAGACCGACCACCCAGAGGTGATGCCGTCTCCCGGCTCTTATGCGCTGGTTTTGGATGCCACCCTTGCAACGGATAGACGCGCTGCCCGATTATCCCGCGTGCTGATAGACGGCGGGAGAAGCATCAACATCCTGTACCGTGACACCACGGAGAAGCTGAATATCAAGACGAAGCAACTCATGCCTACCCGGACTATGTTCCATGGCATCGTACCCGGCCTGTCCTGCGCCCCCATTGGCAAGATCAAGATTGATGTACTTTTTGGGGACAAGGAGCATTTCCGCCGGGAAGCGATCTGGTTTGAAGTGGTGGACCTGGAGAGCCCTTACCATGCATTGCTTGGCCGACCTGCCTTGGCCAAGTTCATGGCAGTTCCCCACTATGCATACCTCAAGATGAAGATACCGAGCACCAAAGGCGTCATCACCATGGCCGACGATTACAAGAAGTCCTCTGAGTGCGCAGCAGCCAGCAATCGGCTGTCTGAGTCCCTTGTGATTGCCGAAGAAAAGAAGATGTTGGACCGAGTCGTGGCCATGGCCGGCAAGCAGTCGGCCTTGTCCCCCGATCCCAAGGAGCATGATGCTCAAAGATCTTTCCAGCCGGCCAAGGAGACGAAGAAGATACCTCTTGACCCCGAGCACCCAGAGAGGTTTGCCGTCATCGGGGCAAACCTAAACAGCAAATAGGAAGGCGAGCTCGCCGATTTCCTCCGTGAGAATCGGGACATCTTTGCATGGTCCCCCAAGGACATGCCGGGCTTTCTGAAGGAATTCGCTGAGCACAAACTACACGTCCGAGAAGACGCAAAGCTAGTCAAACAACCCTTCCGCCGACTGTCGGAGGAGAAACGTAGGATTGTGGGAGAGGAGATAGCCCGGCTTCTGGCAGCCGGCTTCATTATGGAAGTTTTCTTTCCAGAGTGGCTCGCCAACCCGGTCCTCGTGCTAAAGAAGAACAACAAGTGGCGCATGTGTATAGACTACACGAGCCTCAACAAGGCCTGCCCCAAAGATCCCTTTGCCCTGCCAAGGATTGACCAAGTGATAGACTCCATGGCCGGATGCGAGCTGTTGAGTTTCTTGGATGCTTACTCAGGGTATCACCAGATAAAGTTAGATCCGGCAGACCTCCTGAAGACCGCCTTCATCACGCCATTCGGAGCCTTCTGCTACCTGACTATGACATTCGGCTTGAGAAATGCCGGTGCCACTTTTCAGTGTTGCATGCAGAAGTGCCTCCTCAAGCAACTCGGCAGAAATGCCCACGTCTACATAGACGACATTGTGGTGAAGACGGAGAAGCGCGGCACCTTGATGGAAGACCTCAAGGAAACATTTGAGAACCTACGCCGGTTCCAAATCAAGCTTAACCCCGAGAAATGCGTGTTCGGAGTGCCAGCCGGCCAGCTCCTAGGCTTCCTGTTCTCCGAACGCGGCACCGAATGCAACCCAGTAAAGATCAAGGCCATTGAGAGAATGGCGGTTCCCACCAAACTTCAAGACGTCCAGAAGTTTACCGGATGCTTGGCCTCCCTGAACCGCTTCATCAGCCGGCTCGGAGAGAAAGCTCTTCCCCTCTATCGCCTCATGAAGAAGACCAACCACTATGAGTGGAATGACCAAGACGATCAAGCTTTTCACGAGCTGAAGAAGATGCTGGCCATGCCGCCTGTCCTGGCGGCGCTGACTGAGAAAGAGCCCATGCTCCTCTACATTGCTGCAACCAGCCGGGTGGTCAGCACCGTCATCATAGTCCAACGCCCAGAAGAAGGTCGAGCCCAGCCGGTCCAAAGGCCGGTGTACTATTTGAGCGAGGTGCTGTCTACCTCGAAGCAGAACTACCCGCACTACCAGAAGATGTGCTACGGTGTGTACTTCACCGCCAAGAAGCTGAAGCCCTACTTCCAAGAGCATCCCATCACGGTTGTATGCACCGCCCCACTTGCCGAGATCATAGGCAGCCGGGATGCATCCGGCCGGGTGGCGAAATGGGCCATCGAGCTGGCTCCCTATACGATCTTCTACTAGCCTCGCACCGCCATCAAGTCCCAAGCATTGGGCCGACTTCCTTGTCGACTGGGCCGAGACCCAGTACCTACCGCTGGCTCCCGACTCCACTCATTGGCACATGCACTTCGATGGGTCCAAGATGCGCACTGGCTTGGGAGCCGGCGTCATCCTCACCTCTCCCGAAGGCGACAAGCTCAGATACACGCTGCAAATTCACTTTGCTGCCTCCAACAACGTGGCCGAGTACGAGGCGCTCATACACGGGCTCTGGCTTGCCAAAGAACTCGGCATTCGCCGGATCCTATGTTATGGCGACTCGGACTTGGTGGTCCAGCAATCATCCGGCGACTGGGATGCCAAGGACGCAAATATGGCAAGCTACCGCTTCCTCGTTCAGCAGATCAGCGGGTATTTTGAAGGATGCGAGTTCCTCCACGTACCACGAGCCGACAACGAGACAGCTGATGCCCTAGCTCAAATAGGCTCCACTCGGCAAGCAATACCAACCGGTGTCGCTCTACAATGCCTCCTCAAGCCATCTATCAAACCGTCTCCAGAGTCCGATTCCATCTTCGTGCCGCCTGACCCCGACGCAGCCGGCTCGAAGAACCAAGCAGGTGACCTGGGGACTTCGATAGTCGGCCAGGGGGTATCAGCAGGCGGCTCGGGGACTTCCGTAGTTACGCCCGACCCGGCGACTGCCTCACCCGGCTCGGGGACTGCGGTAGTCGGCCCGGAGACTACACCAACGCAACAGGTGGCGGCCGACTCCAGCATTTCACCGCCCAGCCCGCCCGCCCTGGTCGCAGTAGCCGTTTTGGCAATAGAAGAAGTCGCAGCTCCGTCATGGGCTCAATCCATCCTCAACTTCCTAATAAGCCAAGATCTGCCGGCTGACGAAGTAGAGGCAAGACAAGTCCAACGCCGAGCCGGAGCATACACAATCGTCAACAGAGAACTCGTCAAGTCCAGTGTCACTGGAGGTCCTCCAGCGATGCGTCGAGCAAGAGAAGGGCATTGCAATCCTCAGAGACATCCACCAAGGAGAATGCGGCCACCATGTGGCCTCAAGATTACTCGTCGCCAAAGCCTTCCACCATGGTTTCTTTTGGCCGACTGCTTTGGATGACACCAAGAAGTTAGTTAAACATTGCAAAGGGTGCCAACTCATCAGCTCCAAGCAACACATGCCAGCTTCAGCACTCAAGACCATTCCCCTCACTTGGCCCTTCGCCGTTTGGGGACTGGACATGGTGGGCCCATTCAAGATGGTGCGCGGCGGCATGACACATCTGCTTGTCGCCGTGGATAAATTCACCAAATGGATTGAGGCAAAGCCGATCAAGAAGCTGAATGGGCCGACTGCCGTGACATTTATCGCAGATATAACAACTCGGTTTGGCATGCCACACAGCATCATCACCGACAATGGCATGAATTTCACCAAGGGAGCCTTGGCACGTTTCTGCGCGACGCAAGGCATCCGGTTGGACCTAGCGTCCGTCGCCCACCCACAGTCAAACGGCCAGGTCAAGCGAGCCAACGGCCTCATCCTCTCCGGCATTAAGCCCCGACTGATCGTACCACTGGAGCGTTCAGCCGGCTGTTGGCTCGATGAGCTGCCGGCTGTCCTCTGGAGTCTGCGCACTACACCAAACAAGTCAACCGGCTTCACTCCTTTCTTCCTCGTATATGGTGCCGAGGCAGTCATCCCAACTGACACCGAGTTCGACTCGCCTCGGGTAACCATGTACATGGAAGCCGAGGCCAAGGAAGCATGAGAATACAGCGTCGACCTGCTGGAAGAAGGCTGGCTGTTAGCCCTCAGCCGGTCCGCCATCTATCAGCAGGGCCTGCGCCGCTACCACAGCCGGAAGGTCAAGCCAAGATCCTTCCAAGAGGGCGATCTTGTGCTCCGGCTGATCCAGCGAATAGCCGGCCAGCACAAGCTCTCGGCCCCTTGGGAGGGCCCCTTCGTCATCAACATGATTCTTAGGCAACGACTCCTACTACCTGATCAACGCGCAGAAGCCGAAGGCACGAAAGAGAGACGACTCTGGCAAGGAGTCGGAACGACCATGGAACGCCAACCTCCTCCAAAGGTTTTACAGTTGAAATGAAGTATGTATCACGCTAACTTTTGTACTAAGTACGAGACAATAGGCCCCCCGAGGAGAGCTCGGGGACTGGCATCTTTTGTCTATGAATGAAAAGTATCATGCTTATGGCCTTGTCATTGCATTAATTTTTTTCCGTCCGGCACCGGGTTCGACTAGTCGGCCCGGGGACTGGCCGCCTGGAGTTATATTAGAAGTCCTACCCGCATTCAGACAAGTAGTGTGTCGGCTCCCAAGCCTTCTCTTGCCAAAAGTCACAGTTCGAAGAACCGGCTATCCGGCTGGCAAGAGTTAGGGGTAGGAATGGGTGCCCACACGAAAAACGGCTAGGGACTAACGGACTAATATAACAAAAGCCGGTTTTTCTCCCATCGCCGACTGGCTACCAGAGTAGCCGGCCAGCTGGCTTCCATTCACCTTGCTACAATCTAAGAAAGCTCGAGTACTTGCCTTCCCAGAAGGGGAAGGCGGCAAAGGAATCAGCCTAAGGATAAAAAGCATACATGAATGGAAACCAAACACGCAATAATGTTTACATAAAAGACCTTCAAAAGGCCAGCATTCAATATAGTTCGAATACACACCCAGTGGATGGAACTGCGCAAGTTTAATAAAGTTGTTCAAAAGGCAACAAGCAGGAAAACACAAGGACGACAGACTAAGCCAAGGGAGCGACTAGCGAGTCAGGCAGGTCGGTGGAGACGGCAGTACCGGCTGGAGGAGTGGCCAGCTGGCGAACCTCGGCATGATCACCACCTCCCGCAGAGGGCGCGCTAGCACGCGCCTCGTTTCTGGAGGCACGATCAGGCTGAGGCTGGCTGGCCGCTTCATCGGCCGTCTCAACATCTTCGCCCTCCTCTCCTTCGTCGTCTTCGCCTTCATCGCTGGAGGCGATCTCCTCTGCCGAGTCTTCACCCGCTGCCGGGTGCAGCCCAAACCACTCCTCCGGCTGGGCAACACCGTCATCATTAATTTCAGGAGCGAAGACGCTGATGTTAGTACACTCGGCAATCATCGAAGCGCGGTGAGCGATAACCGGCCGCACCTCCTCCAGCTCTTTGCGGCCTCCAGCCGCCAGGTGCGCAGCTGGTCCAGGTTCAGCCCCGGATACCAAGCTCGGACAAACTCCAACTCGGGGTGCGGGGAATTGTCTCGCTTGGCCAGAGGGCGGCCAACACCTGCGCCCCGGTGCGCTGGAGGCGGCGGAGCATACGATGAGCCGGCTGCAGCCGCGCTTGGACCGCCAAGAGTTGCTCCTCAAGCGTCCGACTCGTGTCCGGCGCGATGTCGGCCCCCGCCTGACGGCGCGCTTCGCGGTGGGCCTCGATGGTTTGGGCAGCAAAGACGGAGTAGCCAGGAAAGTAGTCTGCACAGAGAGTAAAAGGCAGCACAAGTCAGAACACAAATCAGGCGGCAAGGGCATGCAAGGAGCGAGGAAGGCGGCTTACCATCGATCAAATGCTCAATACGGCCGAAGGCTTCATTCAGCGCTTGCCTGGTCTCAGCACAGCCCGCCGCTTCGGTCTCGAACTCGGCCTTCAGGGTGGCTTCGTTATCCTGCGCCTTCTTTAGGGCCGCCTTGTGGCTCTCCTCCTGGTCAGCCAGCTTCTTGGCCAGGCGGTCACGCTCTAGGACCAAGGCGTCCTACTCAGTTTCCTTGGCACGAAGGGCGGCCTGCGCCTCGCTGAGCTGCCCCCTCAAGTCGGCATTGGCTTCTGCGAGCACGAAAGACAAAAGAAAAACCAATAAGGTGAAGAGGTCAGGGAAGATCCGACCCGACTATTCAGCAGTCGGCCTGAATCTCGGGGACTACACCCAGTGGGTGCGCTGACGTGCCCCCACAGGAGATGAGCGAAACCAAGTACGCACTCCGGCTGCTGATCAGGTCTTCAGTTTTCCGGCCCAGCTCCTGAGCTTGGGAGTTGAAGGCAGCAGCACGGAGGTTATGATACTCCTGAAAGAACAGACAGGAGGCGGGTATAAGATGGTTGAAGGACCTAGTAAGTTCTGAGCCGCCTGCGCAGCAGCCGACTCGGAACTCGGGGACTACACCCAGTGGGTGCGCTGGCGCCCCCACAGAAGAAATCGAAAGAGCAAAATAACCAAGAACAGAAGACTCACCCGGATGACGGCCCGCGTCGAGAGAAACTCTTGAGTGTATTGCTGCAGCGAGGCAGCCTGAGCTTGAAGCCGGTTCCGGACCTCCTGGGCCGCCGCGTTCAGCTCGCCCGTCCCCCCGCTGGGAGTCCACTCGGACGTGCTGACGCTGGCCGTCTCCACGGCCTCTGCCGTCTGGCTGGCGCCTGCTGCTCGGTGCGGTTCCGGCGTGGAGGCGCCACCCCCTGCGCGCCGGTGCAATGCCGGCGGCACCTCGAGGCCGGCCCCTGCCGCCGGCTCGCCCCTGGACGGCTGCTCTGGCGCCGCAGCTGATTGGCCGCTTTGGCCCGCTCCAGTCGGCGCCGTCTACGACGCCCCCTCCACGAAGATCACGGGGTCCTCCCGCCTCTCCATCACCGGCGGGCCTTGGACGACCTCCTTTGACAGGGGCACGGGAACGTCGGGGGCCATGGCGCGGAGGGGAACAACGAGCAGCGGAGGCCGGTTGTGCGAGGCCTCCACCTCCGTCTCCGCGGCTGCCGCCTTCTCCCGGGCCTTGGCCACCGCGTCGGCCTGCTCCTTCGTCGCCTGGGCGGTCCTTCGCTCCGCCGCCTCCCGCTCCTCCCGCGCCTCCCGCGCGTTCCGCTCCGTGGCCTCTTTAAGGTCGGCGTGGGGATCCACGCGGCGGGAGCTTGAGGACCCCCCAGTTGGCCCGACTACGGAGCCGCCAGGACCTTTCTCGAGAGAAAGCGGCGCCCTGTCCGGCAAGAAAAGAAAGGTTTAGAAGAGTTTCGGACGAAGAAGACAAAAAATATATACGCAAGACATTCGACGACTTACGCAGAGATCGCCTGCGGCTGCTTCACCGCCTTGCGGAAGCGGGCCGCCTTCGCGGCCACCTCATCCCGCTTGGTCGTCGCCGTGGAGACCTTGGATTTTTTCGGCCCGGCGCTTCTGCGCGCCGCCACGGGCAGCCGGCATGGCAGACGAGCCCACGCCTTGATGATTGGGCGCTGACTGGCAGTGCGGGGCGAGTTCGACCTCGTCGTCATCCGGCCAGTCCTCGAAGCTGGCCCCGAGTCTCGCGCCTCCGGCCTTGTCGCCTTCCCCCACGATGGCATCTTGCATGGCAGCCGCTCCCAGGTCCGGATCGTCGGTGTCGTCCACCATGCGGTCGGGGAGGAGCTGGCGCTCTATCCCCGCGGCCCCGGCTGTCGGCGGGAGAAGAGGGTTCTGCAAAAGGCAAACCAATTGATCAAAAGTCAGCTATCATGATGCCGGCTACAAAAAAGGAAGAAAAGAAAAAAGAACTTACGGCAGGCGAAGGGTTGGCGCGGGAATATGGCTCCTTGCCGTATCGCCAATCCTCGGCGAGCTTGCAGTTGGAGACATAATTCACCATGTAAGACACCTCTGCGTGAGGCATCTCCCTGGTGCTCAGCCAGCATGGGTCGAAGCGACCGCTCATTTGGCAGATCATGTGAGGCCGGCCTTGGAGCGGAAGAACCCGGCGCTCCACGAAGGCGGCCACCAAGTCATCTCCGGTCAGGCCCTCCGACTGGATCATCACCCGAAGCCGGGAGATGGCTGCGTTCCCGGCCAGAGACAGCGACCTGGCCCGGTAGCTCCACGAAGGCTGCCTCCCAGCCGGCGGGCCGGCTGCATAATCCGGCAGGTTGACGTAGTCGCCTTGCTGGGCGACGTTCTTCACGTAGAAATAAGACTTCTGCCAAAGCTTCACCGACTGGAACAGCGGAATGGACGGGAACGGATTGTTCTTGCTCGCCCGCCTCATAGCAATGAAGGCTCCGCAAGGGGCGGGCACGCCCGCGACGACGGCGCCGAGCTTGCTTTGGAAGAACTCCCCCCAGAGCTCGAGCGTGGGGAGGACTCCAAGAAAGCCCTCGCACAAGGTGACGAAGGACGACAGCAGCGTCACCACGTTGGGCGTGAGGTGATGCGGCTGGAGGTGGTAGAACTCGAGGAAGGTTCGAAGGAATCCGCTCGCAGGAAGGCCGAAGCCGCGCAGGCAGTGCGAGCGGAAGATCACCCGCTCGCCCTCCTCTGGTGCCGGCAAAATCTCCCTCGCCGGCGCTTGACGAACCCGCACAAGGTTCTCGCTGGGCAGACGCCGCGTCCGGCGAAGGAACTCAATGTGGTCCTCGTGGACGTTGGAGCCATCCCACGACCTCGACAGCGCCATGGGAGCGATGTGGCGGGGAGCAAGACGAAGCGACATCGGAACGGCGCGGCAAAGAGTTGCCGCGGCGAAGAGAAGAAGAAGGAGGGCGGGGAGGGGTGGAGTGAGGGAGAGCGCGCGAGCCTCAGCCGCTCCCCCTCCTCCTACTACTTATAGGCCGCGCGGTGGAGCCGAGGAGGCACGGCGTGGGGGAACGTGGGGATCAACTACGCCCACTCCCCCACTTCCCACGATTATTGTGCCTTGATGGAAGAATAAAACTGCCGTAGGAAGGCGAGCGGTCCGTGTGGGCTGCAGAAGATCCGTGCTCGGACCGAGGCCTGCGAGTGGCGGGCCCGGGCCTGCAGCGGCGTCCCGTCGCGTGCGTGCGTTGGCAGGATTTCCTCGCCACGTGGCCCACATTCCCGCCTACGAGAAACGGGGCTTTTCCGAAGACGGCGCGCACGAGCCAAGCCGGCCCCTCGGGATAGGAAGCTGACCTAGCTTCTCGTCCCTTTGTCAGCCTCAAAGCTCGATCAGCTTCGGGGACTACTGTCAGAGTAAATAACCATGGGTAGCCTAGCCGGCCCTCCCTGGCCCTTCTGAAAAAATTGCGAGCCGACTTTGGCCCTCAAGAATCCAAGACACAGGGCCTCCTTCCCCTTGCCGGCTATCGGAAGGCGGCCCGACTTCAGCCCTCATGAAGAGAAGCCGCGGAGGGCGGCTCTGAGAAGCCGGAAGCGAGAAGGCCGACTCCAAGAAGCCGGCTCCCATAAAGAGGTCAAGATTGTACCCTCGAAGTCTGCATCCACATAACGGCGATGTGACGGGGCGTGGCTGCAGTGAAGCCTGCCACCCCGAAATCCCGGAGCACGCCTGGCACAGTGCGTCGTACGGGTGGCCATGACCCGTCCGACGCAGCACTGTTGCCACGTTGACCCTGATGTCATCCACGACGGGCTACCAGTACGGCCCACGGGCGGTGCGCCCCTTCGGGCAGAGAGACACCCGAAGGCGGCCAGACCTCCCCCAGCCGGCCCAAGATAGAGCCGGCTCCCCACGGCCGGCTTGCCACCTCCCTCGAAGAAGACGAGCCATTAAGGAGACAAGACGCGGTGAGGCTAAAGTGATCGCCCACCGGGCGGCGGCACTGTAGCCACGCCCACTTCGGCGAAGCCCTCGCCACCAAGATTGAGCAACAGTAACCAGCCGCCGACAAGGCCCTAACAGTGGGGCCTGCGTGTCGACCAAGGAGCCGGCAGCCGGCGGGACCCACTAGCCGGTGGGCCCCAGCAGCCGGCGCAGAAGCCGGAGAGCATAGACACAGACAGCTGGGCCCCGCGCCCAGCCGGATTACCATTGTACCCTCGGGGGGTAGGCCTATATAAACCCCCCGGGGCATCCATGCAAAGAGAGATAAATCCCTGCTAGTTTCAGACACCACATAGGGAGGAGAAGAGAGCAAGCCGTGCCCTTCTCCCTCCTCTCGCCAAACAGCTCAAGGAGCACCGTGTAGCTACTTGTTCATCTAGTGACCATGCGGAGACCCCGCAGAGCAGCAGTAGGGGTGTTATCTCCACGGAGAGCCCCGAAGCTAGGTAAGATTCACCAGCGTGCATGTCTTCGCCTCATCCCGTTTCCAGGCACTGGCGACGTCTTACTGGCTCCCACAATGATAAGCCACCCGTTGGAATATGTCGCACCTACCACCCGACAAATAGCTATGGGTGAAGTGCATGAAGGAATATGTGGAACACATCAGTCGGCTCACAAACTGCGATGGTTATTAAAACGAGTAGGGTTTTATTGGCCGACTTTGTTAGAGGATTGTTTTCGGTATTATAAAGGTTGTGAGGCATGTCAAAATTTTGGTAATGTACAGTTAGCTCCTGCGTCTATGTTAAATCCCATAATTAGGCCATGGCCATTTAGAGGATGGGGTTTAGATTTTATTGGTGAGATACATCCTTCGTCTTCTAAAAGACAACGCTTCGTCCTAGTTGCTACAGATTATTTTACTAAATGGACTGAAGCAGTTCCTTTGAAAAATATGACTCATAAAGAGGTTATTAGTTTTGTTTTAGAGCATATTATTCACAGATTCGGTATTCCTCAAACTTTAACTGCTGATCAAGGTGCTTCTTTTATGTCTCATCAATTTCATGAATTTGCCGAATCTTTAGGAATTAAGTTGTTAAATTCGTCGCCTTATTATGCTCAAGCTAATGGATAGGCCGAATCTAGCAATAAAACTTTAATTAAACTTATAAAGAATAAAATTGAGGAATATCCGAAAAGGTAGCATGAGGTACTTTCGGAAGCTTTATGGGCTCATCGGATATCTAAGCACGGAGCGACTCAAGTAGCACCGTATGATCTAGTATATGGCCAGGAGGCGGTGTTACCCGTAGAGGTTAATTTCCAAGCTCTTAGAGTGGCCAGACAAAATGATTTGTCGGCTGTAGATTATAATGACCTGATGATGGATAAGATAGACGACATTTCAGAAGAGGGATTAAGAGCTTTGCGAGAAATTGAGAAGGAGAAATGAAGAGTAGCCAAGGCTTATAATAAAAAGGTGAGAGAAAAATCATTTCAAATAGGATATTTAGTGTGGAAAACAATTTTACCTATTGGAACTAAAGATAGGAAATTCGGCAAATGGTCGCCAAGTTGGGAAGGCCCGTATAAGGTTGTAGAGATCGTTCCTGGAAATTCATATTTTGTACAATCTTTGCAGGGAGAGAAGTTGCCCAAAGCTCTCAATGGGAAATATTAGAAGAAGTACTATCCTAGCATGTGGCAGGAGGCTTGAGCAAATTTGGCCGATATATTATTTGAGATATCGCCCTAAGAAATAACATGGCCGGTGGATTGATCAACATCGCCCTAAGGTATTGTTATGGTGTTTTTGATAAATCCAAATGTAACAAAAACAGGGGGGCATGTGTTGAATGTATAATTTGGCTGCTAGGTATTTTATGGGCCAAATTAATTTAAATGTGTGGTTGACATATATGCTTTTGGACTTGCTGTTTATTTTGAAATGCAGGCTTGTCAGGTGTAAGAAATTATTTTACCCAAGACAACTATATAGAATTCTATATGGAATAGCGGCTACATGGACAAATTCTCATGTGCTGGGCTAAACCGTGGTTGCTAAGATGAAGGAATTTTAGCATGGGCAATGAAGTCACCTAAACAAAGCAAGCACAGATGGTGGGTCATTAGTCCTTATTATATAGTGTGATAGCGACCTTGCTGGAATATTTTATTCATACATCCAAGAGTCTTTGTACGTGAATATGGCCTAGATACGTACTACAGATAGCATGCAGATTTTGTACGCATGTATTACATGGTAACCGAATCGAGTCCTATTCAGTTTTAGTTTTGGAGTTGTATTCCTAGACGGCAAGGCATGCTACGTAACCAGGTCTTGCCGTGTATACGCAAAGTCCAGCGTACCTTATTTATAAGGCCATGGCCGATTGGAAAAAGCCCCAGCAATCGATCTATCAATACAAACTACTTTTTCACGTACGTCTATTTTCTGTCGCTACTTCCTGCCGAGCCCTAGCAGCCCTAGGGTTTGGCGATCTTTGCCGTTTTGCGCTGGAAAGCGGCCAGTTCTCCTCCACGAAAGCAAGGAAATCTTTGTTGCTTTGCCCATAAAGCAATTGTTCGTCGTCACGAAAGCTCGACAAATATCCTGATGTTGCGCGGCGATTTCGCATGCCAACAACTTCTCACCGCCAGCTCAAGCAGTGGGCGCGTGAGATCACAGGAACGGAACCATCACTCGATGCTTAGATGTCACTGAAATGGTCCAGCACAAAATCATTTTCGACGCGGAGGACCACCCTGATCGCACAACTACGGTCGGGTGTTTGCTGTTGTTGGTCTCCCCAACAATACGCAACCTCAAGGTGACGAAGATGGTAGTTGACGGCGGGGCCGGTCTGACCTCGATCTCGCCCGTTGTGATCAAAAGGTTGCAGATTCCTGATGGAGACCTCGAAGAGACGGGCACGTTTCAAGGGGTCGACCCGGGGAGGAGTCAGCCGAAGGGTAAGGTCACGCTGCCCGTCACGTTTGGAGGCGAGTTAAACTACAGGACGGAGAGGATTGTTTTCGATGTAGCCGAGATCCCGTTGCCCTACAACAAGATTCTCGGCCGCCCGACACTAGCCAAGTTCATGGCAGCGTCGCATTATGCCTACAACACGCTGAAGATGCCGGGGCCGATGACCATCATCACCGTCCCCTTCGACAAGAAGGATGCACTGATCTATGCTGACCAACTCTACCGGGAAGCAGTTGCAGTGACTGCCGCCAAGGCACTCGCTCCTGCCGCTGGAGCCCCGGCGGGGAAGAAGACCGGCAAGACCTCCCGCACCCACTCCGGCAAGCGCACCTCTTCGGAGAGTTGTGCTCTCGTCGAGGACGTGCCAGAGAGCTCCATCGACAAGAGCAAGAAATCCACAGCTGCGCCACCAGAGACCAAGAGGGTGTCCATCGAGGAGGATGTCACGGGAGCGGCTTTCACCATAATCTCCACCCTAGACAGCAAATAGGAAAGTGCGCTCGTTACCTTCCTGCAGGCGAATGTCGATGTGTTTGCATGGCAAGCATCCGACATCCCCGGCGTTCCCAAGGAGGTGATTGAGAACCATCTTGTTGTCTGTCCTCGTGCGCAACCCGTCAAGCAGAAGGTCAGGAAGCAAGCTTTGGAATGACAGGAGTTCATTACGGAGGACATCAGGAAGTTGGAAGCGGCAGGATTGGTGAGAGTAGTACTCCATCCGACGTGGTTGGCCAATCCGGTGGTGGTGCGCAAGGTGAATGGGAAGTGGAGGCTATGTTTTGACTACACAGATATCAATAAGGCTTGTCCCAAGGACCCTTTCCCGTTGCCACACATTGACCAGATTGTTGACTCCATGGTCGGGTGTGATCTGTTATCATTCCTTGATGCCTACTTGGGGTACCACCAAATCTTCATGGTGAGAGAAGACGAAGAGAAGATAGTGTTCATCACCCCATGTGGCACGTATTGCTTTTTATGGATGCCTTTCGGGTTGAAGAGTGCTGACTCGATGTTCAAGGCTATTGAGTAGATTAGGGCACCCAAGCGGATCACCTGATGTGTTACTGCATGGGATCGAGGCAAATCCATGTGTCACTGCGTGGGATCGAGGCAAATCCAGACAAGATCAAGGCTATTGAGCAGTTTAGGGCACCCAAGCAGATCAAGGATGTGCGTCGTGATAACCCAGAAGTATAGGGGATCGCAACAGTTTTCAAGGGTAGAGTATTCAACCCAAATTTATTGATTCGACATAAGGGGAGCCAAAGAATATTCTCAAGTATTAGCAGCTGAGTTGTTAATTCAACCACACCTGGAAACCTAATATCTGCAGCAAAGTATTTAGTAGCAAAGTTATATGATAGTAGTGGTAGCGTTAGCAAAAGGTAACAATAGTAAAAGTAATGTTTTTGGTATTTTGTAGTGATGATAGCAATAGCAACGGAAAAGTAAATAAGCGAAGAACAATATATGGAAAGCTCATAGGCAATGGATCGGTGATGGAGAATTATGCCGGATGCGGTTCATCATGTAGTAATCATAACCTAGGGTGACACAGAACTATCTCCAATTCATCAATGTAATGTAGTCATGTATTCCGAATATAGTCATACATGCTTATGGAAAAGAACTTGCATGACATCTTTTGTCCTACCCTCCCGTGGTAGCGGGGTCCTAATGGGAACTAAGGTATATTAAGGCCTCCATTTAATAGAGTACCAGAACAAAGCATTAGCACATAGTGCATACATGAAATCCTCAAACTACGGTCATCACCAGTAAGTATCCCTGTTATTGTCACTTCGGGGTTAACGGATCATAACACATAATAGGTGACTATAGACTTGCAAGATAGGTTCAAGAACGCTCATATATTGATGAAAACATAATAGGTTCAGATCTGAAATCATGGCACTCGGGCCCTAGTGACAAGCATTAAGCATAGCAAAGTCATAGCAACATCAATCTCAGAAAATAGTGGATACTAGGGATCAAACCCTAACAAAACTAACTCAATTACATGATAGATCTCATCCAACCCATCACCGTCTAGCAAGCCTACGATGGAATTACTCACGCACGGTGGTGAGCATCATGAAATTGGTGATGGAGGATGGTTGATGATGACGATGGTGACGGATTCCCCTCTCCGGAGCCTCGAACGGACTCCAGATCAGCCCTCCCGAGAGGTTTTAGGGCTTGGTGGCGGCTCCATATTGTAAAACGCGATGAATCCTTTTCTCTGATTTTTTTTCCTCTCCGAAACCAAATATATAGAGTTGGAGTTGAGGTCGGAGGAGATCCAGGGGGCCCACGAGGTAGGGGGGCGCGCCCCCCACCCTTGTGGATAGGTGGTGGGCCCCCTGGCCTTCATCTTTTGCAAGGATTTTTTATTATTTCCGAATAGATGTTCCGTGAAGTTTCAGGTCATTCCGAGAACTTTTGTTTCTGCACATAAATAACACCATGGTAATTCTGCTGAAAACAGCGTCAGTCCGAGTTAGTTCCATTCAAATCATGGAAGTTAGAGTCCGAAACAAGGGCAACAGTGTTTGGAAAAGTAGATACGATGGAGACGTATCACGTCGGCTCACTGGTTGTGTTGCCGCCATGAGCAGATACATCTCCTGGTCTGTTGAGCGTGCCCTTCCCTTTTTCAAAATCTTAAAAAAGGCGGCCCCAATGTAATGGACCCCAGTGCTGAAGCAGCGCTGGAGGATTTGAAAAAATACCTCTCCTCTACACCGATACTGGTTGTGCCCAAACCACAAGAACCGTTGCTGCTATACCTGGCGGCAACGAACCAACTGGCCAGTGCCGCACTAGTGGTGCAGAGGGGGGTCGATGAAGAGGCAAGGCCCCCGGCAGGGTCCGACGCTGTTGGGGCAGGGCCTGCGCAACCAGATGAAGTGCGCCAGAAGAAGAAAATGATGTAGCACCCGGTTTACTTTGTCAGCTCCCTCTTGCAGGGGGCTAGATCAAGGTACTCCTATGTGCAGAAATTGCTCTCCGGCCTCCTTATGGCCTCGAGGAAGCTGCGTCATTACTTCCAAGCACACGAGATCACCGTCGTCACCCCCCTCCCATTGCAATGGATATTGCATAACCCAGACGCAACCGGGAGGATTGTGGACTGGGCAGTGGAGCTGTCAAGCTTTGGTTTGATGTTTGAAAGCACTTCGACAATCCAGAGCAGAGTCTTGGTAGAGTTCATTGCCGAGTGGACCTCAACACCAGACGAAGAGATCCAGGAGACCACCCTCCCTGGCAAGGAGGCAAGTCGCAACTAGATTATGTACTTTGACGGGGCTTTCTCGCCGCAAGGCGCCGGTACTGGTGTGCTGCTCGTTGCACCCACCGGAGAGCACCTCAAGTATGTAATCCAGATGCACTTCCCCAGGGAGATGTCCACAAACAACACTGCTGAATATGAGGGGTTTCTTTCTGGTCTCAGGATCGCGGCAGACCTCGGGATCAAGAAGCTCATCGTCAGGGGTGATTCGCAGCGTGTTGTCAGGCAAGTCAACAAAGATTATCAAAGCCCATTGATGGAGGCCTACGTGGATGAGGTGAGGAAGCTGGAGGAGCGCTTTGAGTGGAGAATGACATCGCCGACTACCTGTCAAAGCGCGCTGCCTTCAAACTACCTGTGGAACCTGGTACTTTTGTGCTTCGGCTAACTCAACCATCCGTTGAACCATCAACAGAGAAGAACAAGCGAAGGAAATCAGGCCCCGGCAAGTACTTTCCTGCCGAGCTCCCAGGAGACGCTGACAAGGATGTTGCCGTGGACACTAGGCCAGCTATGGGGCAACCGACTCCGGCGGGGCGTCAAGTCCTAGCTGTAGAGACAGCTACTCCCATGGCAGAGGAAGTGCCTTTAGTCCTTGCCGTCGAGCCTCAGGCTCCCGCATGGGCACAACATACTTTCTGATTCCTCCAAACAGGGGAACTCCCTGAGGGGCAGGAAGAACCGGAGAAAGTAGCCCGTCTATCTGCCATGTATCAGTTTGTCGACGACGTCCTGTATAGAAAAAGACCAAATGGTGTGAAATTGAAGTGCATTCCCCGGGAGGAAGGACTGGAGTTGTTGGCAGAGATACATGGAGGCATATGTGGCTCCCATATAGGGTCAAGGGCCCTTGCCGACAAGGCATTCCGGGAAGGTTTCTTCTGGCACACTGCCCTCCAGGATGCAATGGCACTAGTAACCAAGTGTGAAGCGTGTGAGTTCCATTCGAAGAAGCTTCATCAACCAGCTCAAGTGCTCCAAATAATCCCTCTCTCCTGGCCATTCTCGATCTGGGGGCTCAACAAACTGGGCCCATTTCCCTGTGTTGTCGGGGGCTTTGAGTGCTTGAACGTTGCAATCGACAAGTTCACAAAGTGGCCGGAGGTGGAGATAGTGAGAAAGGTGACAGCACAATCATCCATCAAATTCTTGAAGGGGCTAGTCTGCCATTTCGGTGTGCCAAAGAGAATCATCACCGACAATGGCACACAGTTCACGAGCCACGCCATCATGCAGTACATCCAGGACCTCGGCAGCAAAGTCTGTTTTGCTTCTGTTGCACATCCACGGAGCAACGGCCAGGCACAGAGGCCAAATGCCAAAGTATTGCGAGGCCTCCGGGCAAGGACTTTTGACACGCTACGCAGGTGCGGACGACACTGGATTGATGAATTGCCGGCAGTTCTTTGGTCAATCAGAATGATGCCAAATCGAGCCACCGGCGAGACACCCTTCTCCCTCGTTTATGGGGCAGAAGCAGTTCTCCCCATGGAACTCACATACGTGTCACCTAGAGTGCTCACTTATGATGATCTTGAGCAAGAGCAGTTGCGGCAAGATGACACAATGCTCCCTGTGGAAGATCGTCTTCGGGCGGCTGTACGAGCAGCACGCTACCGGCAAGCCTTGCGCCGCTACCATAGCCGGAGGGTTCATGCCCGAAGCCTTGAGGAAGGCGACCTTGTTCTTCGGCATGTTCAGTCGGCCAAGGATTCCAACAAGTTGACACCAAAGTGGGAAGGCCCTTATCGGGTAATACGAGTCACCAGGCCTGGTGCAGTCCACCTAGAGACCGAAGATGGCGTCCCAGTGAGCAAATCCTGGAACATCGAACATCTTCGAAAGTTTTACCCATAAGGCACGGTTGTCGGGCCCCTCGGCAAACCACCTTTTGTACAAGCCTTGCCGACAAGGCATGTAACCCTTTGTACAAAGCCAGGCACAGACCCTGAGCATAAATAAATGAAGTGTTGGTGCCCTAAGTTTTCGCATGCATGCTAGGATGAGTCCCTCCCTCGGTTAGGGTTGATAGTGCTTAGCGGAGGCTAACCCCTAGCATAGAGGTCGAGTGTGCGTCACTCTGTTCCTTTCCGTCTTCTTTGGTTCGCAGGGTACATGGACATTTCTGATGAGCTATTGGGAAGAAAAAGAATGAGCCGACGCTCCGGCCCCGGCAAACCAAGATTACCGGGGGCTGCAGACACAAGGATCTAACCGCGGCAAGCCAAGATTGCCGGCGGCTGCAACATCAGATAAGTCTTTCTCCCCCCCCCCCCACTCCGTGCGCCCGTAATAACCTTGAATGTATAAGGCTTTGCTCACTCTCGTTCTATCTTGCCCCTCCGTCCCATGTCCGACCACTCTACGTTGGACCGGGACTTGGTTGTAGTGCGGTGGGAAGAGGATGAGCAAAAGGCCTAATCCTGCTCGGCCCCTACCTCCGCCAAGAGCGTGAGCATAGTCGGTCCATAGAAAAGGAGGACGGCAAGGCCTGTTGCCGGGATACCATGTTTATCTTAACATAACAAGGACGTGTTCCTCGGTGTAGTCCTCACCCACGCACAAACGAAACCCGGCAAACACCCTTCCTTTCATTCATACATTGCAAACAAGTACAATTCATACGGAATGGGTACACGAGCAAGGGGATTACAAATTTTGAAGTCTAATGAGTGCTCGAAGGCTTACAAACTAGAAAGGATAAGTGCCCCATGATCCCTGTTCTTGCACTTTTCCTCCCAGGTGCGGCAGGTGAAGGCAAAAAGGAGGAGACGGGGAACGCGCCGATGGAGAGCTTGACGAGGAAGGCCCTTGGCAGAGCGCACGGCGGAAGGAGGGGCGACGCAGTCAGTCAGAGACAAGGTCAACGTGCCCTCACTCGACGCTTTCTCGTCGTTGCTGTCGCTGTCCTCCTCATCACCCCCGCTTGATTAGGAGTCTTCATCGTCGGAGGAGCTCTCCACGCAACACTTTAGGCGAGTTCCAGAGTCTCCAAAGACCTTAACGGAGAGTAGGCTGTTCTCCATTAATTTGAAATAGAGAACGAGCCCTGCCGCCAGGCTATGGATGCGAGCAAAGGTCTTCCATCCGCGGCCAAGATACATGACCTGAGGGGCAGGAAAGTCAACATCGACCCCCGTGCCACCGTTCCTGCAGCCCCTCATATGCAACCTCAGGGTCTGGGGCGGATCGAACTCCATCTCCTGAGTGAATGGCACATGAAGACGAAGGCGACGGCGTGGTGGCCGACGCAGCCTTATGAAGAGCTCACGAGGCTGGTCCCCGACGTGGCCCTACATTGGGGGAGGCATCGTTGGCGGAGGCAAGGCTGGTGCACTGCCCCGTCCCCCTCTTCCCCGAGCACCACGCCGGCCTCGGCCTCGCCCCTCCCACTTCCTCTTGTGGCTGGCTCCGCCGCCGTGGGCTCTTGGGAAGGAGGGACGCGTTGTCGAGCATAGACCCTCGCCGCCACCATCGAAGGACCGGCGCCCCCTCACGCCATGGCAGATGAAAGAGCGGAGCCGAGGTGGAAGCAGAGGGATGATGAAAAATTGTGGGGTGCCATCCCCTCCCCCTTCTTATAAAGGGGAGGGGTTCGGACTCGGCCGCCCCACTGAGCCAGTCCGACCATCACGGGCGCAGAGAATCAAGGCCGACCAGCTGCCCCAATCAACAGCGGCCCGTTTCCCCGCCTCACCATTCAAGGCTCGCACCCACCGCCTACCATCTTCATAGCACAGGGGACACAAGGCGGGCGAGCAGAAATCAAGGGGACGGATGAGACGGTCGTACTCCGCCCCGTGGTCATGGGGCGCGGGCGCCTTGAAGACCACGACTCGAGCCCACTCTGTAAATGAGCCGCGCCTCTGCATTTTTATCTTTTTATGGGGAAGGCGAGAACCACCTATTTCCCACATGTGACACATGCGTGCGGAAATCGCCCCACGCACGACCCCCACGTCACGCATGACCCTCCACATGGCGCGTTCAACGCGGATCATGGGGAAGCGCAGCGGGCGGAGAAGTTACTGCGGTAAAAATCCGCCCCACCTGCTCGCGCACCGTTCTGGGCCTAGCCCAACAACGCGTCGCGCTTATGTGTGGCCCAGGCCCGGGGGCTCCTGTCGGTGTACAAAAGTAGGGGCTCTGCTTTTGCACCCCTTTACTTGTGCACGCATAATCAGAGCTGCGCCCACAGCCACACTAAGCAGGGCAGAGGAGGGACGCCGGAGCACATTACGACCAAAGCGACGCCATGACCAGGGACGCAAAGAGAGCAAGAGGGCGAGGTGGACTCCCCTAGCAAGACCATTGCTGGCGTGCCTTCCGCAGCCTCGACAAGATCCTTGCCAGGGCAACTTGCCTGACGCCAGCAGAGTGCGCCACCCTTGAGCCCAAGGGGTTGCAACACCATGAACCATATTGGAACCAAGGCTCAGAAGGCACCTCCATGGTGGCACGCAGATCTTTGTAGAGATCATAGGTACACAAGATTAGATGAGAACCAAAAGACGACGATCCTTGGCGAGATCCTTGCCAAGGAAATCCACGAGACGTCCGGCAAGATCCTTGCCGGGGACGACCGCGGTGCCGCGGCAAGACCCTTGCCGCGCCCTCGGCAAGACCCTTGCCAAGGACACCTGTCGGTGTCAAAACCGGTGGATCTCGGGTAGGGGGTCCCGAACTATGCGTCTAAGGTGCATGGTAACAGGAGGCAGGGGACGTGATGTTTACCCAGGTTCGGGCCCTCTTGATGGAGGTAAAACCTACGTCCTGTTTGATTGTTCTTGATGATATGAGTATTACAAAACTTGATCTACCACGAGATCATAGAGGCTAAACCCTAGAAGCTAGCCTATGGTATGATTGTCTATTGTCCTACAGACTAAACCCTCCGGTTTATATAGACACCGGAGGGGGCTAGAGTTACACAGAGTCGGTTACAAGGGAGGAGATCTACATATTTGTATTGCCTATCTTGCCTCCCACGCCAAGGAGAGTCCCATCCGGACACGGGACGAAGTCTTCAATCTTGTATCTTCATAGTTCAACAGTCCGGCCAAAGGATATAGTCCGGTTGTCCGGAGACCCCCTAATCCAGGACTCCCTCAGTAGCCCCTAAACCAGGCTTCAATGACGATGAGTCCGGCGCACAGTATTGTCTTCGGCATTGTAAGGCGGGTTCCTCCTCCGAATACACCATAGAAGATTTTGAAAACCAGAATAGTGTCTGTCTTAGCAAAATAAGTTCCACATACTACCATAGAGAGAATAATTTTTCCACAAATCCAATCTGCTGACATGTTTACAACATGACATCACGTCATGGCCCGGTCATTATTCGAACCGTTTTTCTCAACCAGCACCGCACATAACGCGAGGCGGTTGTCTTGACACGTCTTGTCAAAGCAGAGATCGTGTCCCCCTTATTACGGAACACTCATCAATACGGATGTGGGTAACCCAACCGTGCCATCAATTACGGCGTTTGGGGAATAAGCGTTTTTACCAGGCAAGTGGGGAGGCGCATCGCCTCTTCCGCCCCTACAAAGAGACAAGGATTCACCCCTTTTTTTACCCATGCCTTCTTCCTCCTTGCTTACCCATTCTCGCGCACTCGAGCTCCAACGCCCAAGTTCGCGTCTTTCTTCTCAAACCAATCTAAGCATGTTCGGAGCGGGAGGCAAGTGGATGGTCTCCTCCATCACGGAGGAGAACATCACAAAGTTATGAGAAGCCGGATATCTGGACGCGGATATCGCGCACCAGCTGCCAGATCCTGGGCAGCTCATCCCTACACCCGAACCCCGTGAGAGGATAGTTTTTCTTACCCACTTTGTCCGCGGACTGGGATTTCCCCTATACTCGTTTGTCCGCGGGCTCATGTCCTACTACGGGCTGGATTTTCATGATCTGGCCCCCAATTTCATCCTTAACATCTCAGTGTTTATCGTCGTGTGTGAGGCCTTCCTCCGCATTAGGCCCCACTTCGGCCTGTGGCTGAAGACTTTCAATGTTAAACCAAAGGTGGTGGTCAGCCAGCAAGCAGAGTGCGGAGGCGCATGGTGGGAAAAATGCCTAACGTCACCTAGCTCGAAGGCTCCTATGTGGAGACCATAAAGGGGTGGCAATCGGGTGGTTCTACTTTACCGAGCCGCGCGACACCAACTGGGTGGCGGCCCCCAATTTTCAATCCGGAATCCCCACGCGGCTCACCTCCTAGAAAGAGAAGGGCATGTCCTGGGGTTCTTCGGTAGAGCTGACCGGACTCCAGACCCACATCAGGAACATGATGAGCAAGAAAATCAAGCTCGTCAACGTGGTCCAGGTCATGCTCTTCCGCCGGATTCTCCTGTGTCAACTACAGGCATGCAATTTGTGGGAGTTCGACCCGGCCCAGCACCAGACGCTGCGAGAGCTCTACGACATGACGCATAAGGACGTCTGGGAGGGTGCTGTTCAACGGCACCGAGGTACCTACTTCCCTCACCGATGACCGCGGACTCAGCTCAAAGCGCCATGCCAATCCGGTAAGTCTTTGCATCTCACAGGGTATTTATTTGCCCCAGTTAAACGTTGTGCGGGATCTAAGCTCCCATACCATTAACATGACTGGATAAAGACAGCGGAGCAGCTCGATTGCCCAGCCCCCCTGCCTGAAGATCCCATAGATTCTCTCCTAAAGGAGATGCTGGCTCCGGCATCTTATGAGGTGCCGGCGAAGAAGACCAAGAAGAAGGCCCCGAGGACCCGAAAGGGTCTCCGGTGCAAGGTCGTATCGGACTCATCTTCCGATGATTCCGACGCGCACTCCTCCCATGAAAACGAGGAGGAGGAGGAAAATTCTCTCCCCCCGGTCGAGGGAGACAAGAAAAGGAAGGCCGACCCAATTGGGGGGGTGAAGGGTCCAAGAAGGGAAGGACCCTCCCTCTAGACTGCTCCACGACGGCCACCAAAGTGGCGACGATTGACTACCCAGGGTCAAGCCCCTGGCGAAGTCGTAAGTATCCGGACACTATAGTAATTCATGGTATGTTTTATTGTACTACTTCTCCTCATGCCAAACATGATTATGCAGTCCGTCCCGAGCTCATCTCGACGTATCCTCGTCGAGCGGTTCATTGGACTCGTCGGATATGAACAGTGGTTCTCTTCCGACAGCCTCCACCCCTCGCCCTACGGACAATGTCGAGGTGTTGTATCGAAAGGCACCAAGCCAAGGGGACGTGGTCCTGGGGGCGCCTCAAGGCAACCTCCCGGACCCTGGGTATAAAGGGAGCAAAACTCCCATAGGCTCCGAGTTC
Organism: Triticum aestivum; assembly: GCF_018294505.1. Classification (NCBI taxonomy): domain Eukaryota; kingdom Viridiplantae; phylum Streptophyta; class Magnoliopsida; order Poales; family Poaceae; genus Triticum; species Triticum aestivum. Next base: position 157,174,159 of record NC_057806.1, read on the forward strand.
GGCCCCCAGCCGAACACCGCGCCGGAACCATCGATGGTTCTGGACTCCGGCAAGCGATCCCCCGTGAAGGGGGCCCAGCCGCCCATACCGGTGTCCTCTGTCCATCCAGAGGCACCGGACAACTTGCTGGAAGCGCTTCGCAGTGCCTCCATCGATGAAGAGCACCGCACTATCATGAGTGCGGTGATCGAGAAAGTTTAGTCCGCCAAAAACGGACTGACCGAAGCTTGCGCCAGCCTCCTAATAGGCTTTGTGGTAAGCAATCAAAATATAAGAAAGTATTGCCGCATAGATAGTAGCCCCTGATGCTCTATTCGGCGTTCGAGAAGAAAGGCCGAATAGAGGACCAAATGATGACTCAGGAGTCTAATCAGAATATATCTATGTGTATGCGCAGGCTTAACTCCTGGTCGCTGCCGTATGTACTGCGGAGGTCTCTACATTGAAGCAGGACCTGGAGCGGTCTGAGAATGAGCTCATCCTTACCAAGAGGCAGCTCAAGGAGAACAAAGGTAAGAAATACCTTGTCTATGCTTTTAAAAAGAAGTTCAGTTGTAAAATAATTGGATCATCATAAATTTGTCAGGGGCCATGACCGAGGTGGCGACCCTGAAGAAGGCGCTGTCCGAGGCCGAAAACAAAGCAGCCAAGGAGCGCCTTGAGCGGGAAAAGCAAGAAGCCTGAGTAGACGACGTGCAGCAAGAGCTCGAGGCTCTCGCCAAGAAACACGAGTCCTTGAAGCTTGACTCTAAGACGCGAGAGTCCGAGCTCGCGCATGCGCTTGAAAGCGCCATGAGCGCCAAGGCTGAAGCCCACAAGGCCCTCCAGGAGATTGATGCGGTGAAGAAGGTAGCAGCCGGTAAGGCATTCATTATGCAAAGCAAGCATGTGAAGGAAACTTTCCTTTTTCTTACCCCATGTAACGCCCCGAGACCGATGCGCTAGGTGTCTTCCAGTTTTTCGCTGTCTTTGCCATGTCATTTTCTTGCCTGTTGCATCTTGCCATGTCATCATCCACATTGCATCTACATGTTTTCGAAACTTGCATCCGTCCGGTTTTCCCTAGTTCTCTTTGTTGTCCATTCTGAGCCCAGACACACTTGCACGAGCCCCTGGCACGTATGAAATAGTATTTTATAAGTGGCTGGAAAATTTTCTCGGAATGGGATGAAAGTTGGAGTGCGATGTTGTTTTGTTATCAGTAGATCGCCTGCCAAATTTCATCGCATTCGGAGTCCGTTTGATGCTCCAACGAATAAATATAGCGTCATTATCGCCGGTCTAACGTCGGGCGTTTTCGGTCTCCGAAAACCTTGCCGAGCTGCAGTTCTCTCCTCTCCTCTCAGTTCATGGCCTCTACACAGCCCACAACTAGCTCTCTAAACCCCCCTCCGATCAGAACCACCGGATCGCGATCGGACGCTTCGAAACGCTCTAGAAAATGCCCCTAGCCCTAGCAAACCTGCTATATAAACACCCCTCCTTCCTAATTTGGACAACCCTAGCCTAAACCTACCCCTAGACCCCTTTCTCCTCGGATCCGCCGCAGCCAACCCCCTCCTCCTCGATTTCCGCCGCCGCCAGCCGCACCCCGGCACTTTGCGACGCTGCCCCCGCACCCCGGACCAATCCGGGCGCGCCACATCGCCACCCCGCGCCCGCCAACCACTCCCACGCTGCCACCTCGTGCCCCTGCCTCCTCTCACCACCGCGAGGCCCGCCGCAGCCCGCGGGAGGCCTGCCCAGGCCTGCACGGCCGAGCCGCTCGCACTTGAGCCCATGCTCCCCTACTTCAATCGATCTGGATCGGGAGGAGTTGCCTGCTCTGGAGGAACCGCATACAATTGTCCTCCTCCAGTTCTCCATCTGCTGCCTGCTCTGGAGGGCTAGCTCGTTCATCCTCCCGCTCTACATCATACTGGAGGGGGTTGTGGTAGTCTTCGGCACTATCTGGAGTTTTATTATCTCCTGTGGCGGTATCACTACTTTTGCTGTGGCGGGACTTAGAGCGGCGCCGCTTACGTCGGCGCTTGGGTTGCTTCTCGGAGGGGTCATCCTCCGATGTCTCGTCGCCGTTGCCTTCTTTGGGAGTGTCCACCATGTATATATCATATGATGAGGTGGCGGTCCAGCGCCCTGTGGGCGGTGGTTCCTATTCGTCTCCGGCATCGTCGTCCATTCCGTCGATATCTTCGGAGTCGAAGTCGAGCATGTTAGTTAAGTCGTCGACAGTGGCTACTAAGTGGGTGGTGGGTGGGCAGCGAATTTCTTCGTCGTCCGCATCCCATTCTAGCCAAACATAGTTCGGCCAAGGCTCTCCCAACAAGGAGAGAGACCTTAATGAATTTATCACATCACCGAAAGGTGAGTGCCGAAAGATATCCGCGGAGGTGAACTCCATGATCGGCGCCCAGTCAGATTCGATGGGCACGGATGCAGGCGGCTCGGAGTCCGTGGCTGGAGACGAGTCCAGTGGTTCGGCGACACGGCTCTCGTAAGGGGCGAAATCGGTATCCGGCTCCATCGCCACTGAGAATGCAGCCTCCATGGCGTGGTCTATCCCTTCGTCCTTGGATGGCGCGATTTGCTCCGAATTGAAAGCCGGAGTAGTTGCAGATGCGATCTCCCGAACACTGTCCGACAGCAGAGTTACGTTGTGCTCCTCGGGACTGTGCGGCGCAACGGACACAGGCTCGAATCTGTCAAAGATCAAGTCCCCGCGGATATCGGCGGTGTAGTTTAAGTTTCCAAATTTGACCTGATGGCCAGGGGCGTAGCACTCGATCTGCTCCAGATAGCCAAGCGAATTGGCCCACAGTGTGAAGCCACCGAATACAAAGATCTGTCCGGGGAGGATAACCTCACCCTAGGCCACATCGTTACCGATGATCGAAGGAGCCATCAAGCCTTACGGTGACGACATAGTGGAACTCTCAATGAATGCACCAATGTCGGTGTCAAAACCGGCGGATCTCGGGTAGGGGGTCCCGAATTGTGCGTCTAAGGTGGATGGTAACAGGAGGTAGGGGAGGCGATGTTTACCCAGGTTCGGGACCTCTTGAGGGAGGTAAAACCCTACGTCCTTCTTGATTGTTCTTGATGATATGAGTATTACAAAAGTTGATCTACCACGAGATCATAGAGGCTAAACCCTAGAAGCTAGCCTATGGTATGATTGTCTGTTATCCTACGGACTAACCCTCCGGTTTATATAGACACCGGAGGGGGCTAGGGTTACACAGAGTCGGTTACAAGGGAGGAGATCTACATATCCGTATTGCCTAGCTTGCCTTCCACGCCAAGGAGAGTCCCATCCGGACATGGGACGAAGTCTTCAATCTTGTATCTTCGTAGTCCAACAGTCCGACCAAAGGATATAGTCCGGCTATCCGAACACCCCGTAATCCAGGACTCCCTCAACGCCTGCGAGGCCATAGCCAGGCCCGCGTCTTCCAAGACTCCACCACTGGTCCCATACAGCTGCCAGCTCGACCAGCTCGGCAGGCATCTGCGTGGCAGCGCGCGGCCTCTACACCAACTCAGCAAGAAGCTGCGTGGTGGCATGCAGATCTTCGTGAAGACTCCACCACCGCGCCAGCCCAGCAGCCAACCAACGTGACGCTACAATGCCTCATCAACTTGGACGCACGTCGGAGCCAGGCGAGGCGACGACATCTAGGACGAGCTTCTTCGCCGTCCCCGATAAAGCAAGAGGGGCACATCGGCAGCGCATTAAATGCGTTTGTCCGACGATGCCAGAGGATAGACTCAGCCCCTATACACCTTTCCACCTCCTGTGTACCACTATGGCGACCCCTTTTTGACTATAAAAGGAGGCCCAAGGTGTACTGGAGGGGGATTCAGATCTTTTGGACTAGAGAGCCACCATAGCTAGTTCAAGAACACAACAACACCCAAATATACAGCAAAGGATGACTAGGGTTTTACGTGTCTCCGCGGCCCGAACTTGGGTAAACGATTTGTGTGCTGACCGCCAGACCCGCTCTTTGCATAACTCCGCACCCGCCAACCGTAGATGGGATCCCACTGACCCCCTACGTGTCATTTCGCAGCGACACTAATGGTAGAAAGAGATTCTGCTTCTGCACTTAGAGATGAAGTTGACATGTTGAGGAAGCAAACAACACAATCACAAGCAGTACTCAAGACATCCAGTAAATATTTGGTGGATTTCAAAAGGAGGCAAAGCTGAGACTGACTGCATTGTTAAGGTCCTGAAGGAAAAAAGGAAATTAAATTCCCACTTGGTAAATCATAGGTGAAATGTTCTCTCCATCATTGAATAACCTTTGTGTTGATTGTTCATGTAATCGATCAAACCATTTGTTTTAGAGATGATGTACTATTTTTTTGTTTTTTGGTTTGTAAATTTTTTTGAGCACAAGTATGTATTAATTGATAAGTCTCTGAGACATTTCATTTTGATTGATGTGCTAGACCTACAAATACCAATCGGGTTGAATGCCCATTCAGCAATAATAGTCGTATAGATGGACCTTAAGTGGCATGCATTAGAAAGGGCCAAGATGTTGTCCTAGCTTCACTAAAACAAGGATGCTCTTCTAGCAAAAAAAGTACAACGGCCTGGCTTATGTATGTTAGTTGATATTATGGATCCATATACTCTATAAGTGTTTATATGTCTGTTAGTTTTGTATATCATTGTTTGATAGACTCAGTATTTGAATCTTGATACATCGCTTGTGTACATATCTAAATGGGAGTACACATTATGCTGCGTGTGACACTTGAGTTGGACATAAAGTTGTTTCAAATATTCGAATTCACCTTAAACTGGATTCTAGCTTCTGAATTCGAGTATCAGCATTTGTAAATCATATTCATATATGACAGTGGAATACATCTTTGTCGTGCTTTTGAAGATATATAAAAACACATAGAATGATTTATAAATATTTGTATAGGAATACAAAATGGGTTCGAATTTAGTCGCCAGGGTAAACGTGGATGCTTATTGTCCCAAAATTCATCGGCCTGATTTCCACTGCTCTCAATAGGGGTAGTGTCGTGGGTTTGTCACGGCAGATGTCCTCGTGAAAGGACTTAGTTGTGGAGCCATCGCAACGGGTTAGCTTAAAGGGGTTAAACCGGACAAGGGGACACGGGAGTTTATACTAGTTCGGCCCCTTCGATGAAGGTAAAATCCCACGTCTAGTTCTGATTTGTATTGCTAGAGTTTCGAAGGCTAGGGAGCGAATCCGCTTTGTCTGGCTTTTGAGTTGTTGTTGTCTGTCCCTAAACCGCGGCCGGGTCATCTCTTTATATACATAGGTTGACGCCTGCTGGGCTACAGAGTCCCGAAGCCGGTTTATAAACGTATCCGGTTCGGCCTCTCTCTTTCTACCTTACTATACAAGTTACATGACTTGGCCAGTTTACATTTACATACTGTAACTCGCCTTTGGGCCCTCCGTAAAGCGCTAGCATCTTTACATCTTCATGGGCTTCTAATCTTCAAAGAGTCAACCCGGCTACATAAGGCCGGTTTACCTCCAATAGTAATATCCCCAACATTAGGCCCTAGATTGGTATGAACTTGTTCATGTCAATCTTCCACACTTTATAAAAAATCTTATCTCTTGTCTTCATTTTTGATCTTGTAAACCGCCGTGACGTCATACTTTAAAATTACAATAAACCGTCCTGACGTCATCCATCCGTTGATATCGGAGATTTCCTTCATTTAATATATATCCAGTTATCGAGGCGACACCTTTATTAACTTATCCATTTTTTCGACTCCCCAATTCCCGCACTTGCCATTTTTCACTTCGCCTTCTAAATAGGACCGAGGGGTCATTTTCACCGTTTCCCCCCGTGCCTCTTCACATCGTCTTCCTCGCGCCGCTCAGCCTCCGGAACTCCGCCGCCACCGTCGACCGTCGTTTCTGCTCCGACCTCGGCCACTGCATCGCCCTGAATGCACCAGAGAACTGCGGCGCCCTTCTGCTTCCTCACTAGCTCTGGTAAGTTCTCTGCTTTCTTCACCATAGATCTGTTCTAGGGTTTCGATATTCATCGCAGTTCTTTCCGAAGTTCATTAGTGCTATTCTTCGATGTTCTTCCTTTAATAGATGGACACTTCATGCTTGATACATCTCTTACCGTAGCTTACCTAACATGATCATCACAAATCTTTATGCGCAAAGAACTGATCTGTCTGTCAAAAATTGCTTCAGTTCTGCACCCCTTCAAGATCCAATTATTTTTGCTTTTTTGTCTTATCTCTAGATCCGAACGTTTTATACATCACTGTGAGATCTGTTTCTCCTCGCACCAATATAAGTGATTTGACATTGGATAAATAGTCTATGCCATTAGCCCTCTGATAAACCGGAAGAGCATGTTACCTTCATAATTACGCTCCGGTTTAACAGTGTCTGATCAATCCTGTGCTAGCATTACCTTCTTTCTCATTATACTAGTCTCCGGGTTGTACCATTTATTATATCAGTATGTTTCTTACTCCCTTGTCTCTTGTGTATGATCATGCATAATTTATAAACCGGCCTTTCATTTTCAGTTTGTTCACTTTGCAATGGCCAAACAATTCACTGCCTACAACTGGGCTCATTCCCGGGTTACTGAGGCTCAACTGGATGAGCTGGTTAGCATCGGCTCTCTGCCTAAGAAAACTGAGATCAAATGGCGAGCCCCAGGAACTGAGAATCCTCCAACCCCAAGACAAGGCAAAGTGGTAATCTTTGTTGACCATATAGGCCATGGTTTCAAACCGCCAGGGTCAAAATTTTATCGAGATGTGCTTGCCAGCTTCCAGCTGCATCCACAAGATATTGGTCCCAATTCAGTCTCCAACTTATGCAATTCCCAAGTCTTCTGTGAAGCCTATTTACAGGAAGAACCAACTGTAGAATTGTTCCGAGATTTCTTTCACTTAAACCGGCGCACAAAGTTTGTGAATGGCCCGAATATAGAGCTTGGTGGTGTCTCGATTCAAAAGCGGAAAGAAGTGGAATTTCCTCATGCCAAACACCGTAGCCACCCAAAGGAATGGAACCATACATGGTTCTACTGCAGAGGCACTTCGCCTGAAGATGAGAATCCCCTCCCCGGCTACCGAGATCATAGATTATCCAATACTCACCCAATGCCACAACGCCTGAGCTCCTCAGAAAGGGCAAAATACGCTCCTCAAATCTCCAAGCTCCGGGCCTTTATGGCAAACGGTTTAATAGGTGTGGATTTTGTACGCTGTTGGATATCCTGGAGTATCTTGCCGCTAAGCCGGTGTCCCGGTTTAATGTGCGAATATACCGATGAGGTTGACGATCCTCAACGCCACTGCAACATCCAATTATCTGAGAAAGAAGTTACTGAAGGGGTAAAGAAAATTCTGAATGAATCGGAACTGGTCTGTAGTCAAACCGGTCTGAATCCCTTCTACACCAAGAACAAACCTCCTGCTATAAGCATTACACTTCCTCTTCATCTCTAATATCTTTGACTTATACAAGCTGTAACCCTTCTTCTTTATATGTATATGGTGATGACCCTTTCTGGAAACGAAAATCCATAGAGAAAGCGGCAAAGCCAACTAGAGATAAAGTGGCCAAACCAACCCGCCCGAAGACCAAAGCCGTAAAACGGACATCAAAGCGGAAAACGGCTAACAGGATTAATATGGAACTTGATGATGATATTGATGACCCAGAAGCTGAGGTAGAACTTGAATCACTTGGCTCTCTTTTTATGCATCTTGTTAACAATGATCTTCCTCATGAGGAGGCCGAAGCTAGTCAGGCTGAGGACGTAGAGGTAATTACCCTTTCCTCCGGTTCAGACTCTGTGCCAACACAAAAAACTCGCCAAACAATTCGGAAAGTAATCTTTTCTCATCCTCTTGCTCACTTGGATCCAACATTTATTTTGAAGACTCAACAGCATGAGGCTCACCAGACAACTCGGCACAGTGGCCAACAGGTCACTTCTACCGGTTTACCTGATACCGCGGTTCGGAAGCGTCGGCCTGAGGTCTCTCCTACTTTTGACCATTCTTACCCCAAGGCAGGTTATTTCAGACAGCCTCTTAATCCGTCCGATTCAAATTATCAGGTGACACCTCCTTCCTCTTCTGGTGAATCGACATCAACTCAACTCCCCCCTTTGAAAACTGTGGCTGGGTGAGTTACGAAAAACCATTCCTTTCAATGCGCCCTACATCTTTTGAACAGGATGTTAACCCTTTTTATTCTGTTTGCAGGGCCAAAGCCAGACCCAGCAAGAAAGCTCGGGTCACCAATCCGCCAGAAGTCCCTGTTGCTGAAGAAGAAGAACCAAGAGTTGAACCGGAGCAAACAGGTGAACCGGAAGGCCTCCATCCTAAAACAACTTTTGATGATCCGCCCCTTGATGGCCAACATACTGACAAACCCACAGATGTTGAGCCTATCGCCCCTGATGCTGAACCGGTAGAACCAAACCGGGCTAATCCAATGAAAGACACTGAAATTCCATCATCATCCGCCCAAAATCCTGAAGGCCAAGGCGATGACGTTATTATTACTGGAGCAGGCCACAGTTCTCCTGGTCATCCCGTCATTTTGGCTCAGCATAGTGCCAAAGAAGAGCAAATTGCCAGGGATAAAGGTAAATGGAGCAGCGACTTATCAAACTATGCTCATCTTAACGCTGATGAGCTTCATTCCGGCTTCTTGAACCGTCTGCACTCAATCCGGGAGTATGAAGCCGGTTTGGTGAATTTGATGAAAGAATGATATGAGGTAAATTCTTCTCCCTTGCACATTGATTTATAGCTAAAATACTATTCCAGGTAGCCCCCAAGAGCCATTTTATGATTGTCGATCATAAACCGGATCTTTGTAACACTTTAAGCATCCCATCCTTAATCATTGCCAAGGCGTGTCATCAATCATAGATAAAACTCATGTTTGAAAAATTAGATAACATTCTGTAGCATAGCCCCCAAAGGCCGGTTTAACTTGGCAAGTTAATCCGGTTTTTATTCTACACCGCCAGTTTAGAACAAACGTACATTAGCCCCCAAGTGTCAAGGATAATGCTTGCATTGTTCTGGAGACTTGCATAGAAGGTAGTATTTGAGAGCAAATAAGCATTAGCCCCCAAGTATGAAGTGGATAACTTGTTATATGCTTTATACTTAGTGCCTATATATGTTGTTTTGTTGAAGATACCTTCAATGTTGCAGGCTGAACTGAGAAGCAAAGATGCCAAAAACTCTGACTTGCAAGAAAATGTGAAGTCGCAACAAGATGAAGCTGCAAAAGCCAAAGAGGAGCTGACCCAGGCCCTGGCCGGAATGGAAAAATTGAAAGAATCCTTCAATCAAGATCGTGCTGCATGGGAAACCGAAAAAGCCGATTTGACCAAAAGTGCCGTAGATGCCGAGGAAGCCTTGAAACCGGTGGCTGAAGAACTAGCCGGTTTGAAGCGCCAAATCAATGCTGTGACCTCTTCTATCTTTGGTAAGTATCTGCTTATGTATGTTGCATCAGTCAATGAATCTTAAAACTGACCACGATGTTGAAAAAAAATCTTTGGCAGGAACTCGGATCACTCATCTTGGTGCAGATATGCGGATGAAGCTCAAAGCGGCATACACATTGGTTGAGCAGCTATACTCTGGATCTCAGCAAGACATTAGTACAGCAGCTTATAACAAACCGGCGCCAACGTTGATTAAGGAAACCCTTGAGAAGCTGGGCATGTTACCGGCGCGTATTGCTGAGTTGAAAAGAGCTATTGCAAGAGCCGGAGCATTAACTGCCCTTATTCGAGACAAGGCCTGGATTCCAGATCTTGAAGCGAAGGATACCATTAAAGGGTATCCCGGCATGAAGGAAGACGGTTCAAACTTTGACAATGATGATCTTCGGCGGTTGACCAAACAGATGCGGCCAGCGGCCAGCAAATTAGCTGAAGACACCGATTTGTCCCATTTTCAACCGTTTTATGATGCAGAAGGGAAAAGAAATCCGGCCGAGATCCATGAAGTCGAAGAACTTGTGCCTCCAATTCGTAAGCACACTTATGCCCCTGATATTAACCCTTCTGATCTTATCCATGAAGAAGCAGTATTTCAAGCTTTAAACAGAATCGACTGGTCAACGGCTGATTTCCAGCGACTGGGGCGGGATGAAGAAGTGTGTACACCAACTGATCCGCAACCATTAAACTTTCATGATGAAGAGTCCTCATCCGGTCGCCAGTTTATATGGCTACTGTGAAAAACAATGGCATTGTTGAGCCGCTTTAAAGCTTCATGTAATAGGATAGCTGAAACTTTGTTTATCTTCCATGCCATTGATCATGCTTCATAGCCCTTTGTGACAATCTGTGCCGCCCTTCAGGATATATTTTATGCATAGTCTATGATGACTTGCCTTCCTGGGTACAAAAAACTTAAAAGTGTCTAGCAGTTTACCTCTAAACATGTCATAATATCCAAGAAGTATATAGTACTTGAGCTGAATAATCAAGTGTTTGTACAAAAAATAATGTACAAAACATACCTCATTGAGTGAGCAAACGTGTATACAGCAAAGGTGTTTAACACCAACCCGATACGTTTGATAATCTCATCTTCATAATGCTGGTCTATCTATTAAACCGGACCGGTATGCCTACCGGATTTTCTTCATAACACTGGTGATTTAGTCAAACCATATCGGGTCAGTGACCACCGGTTTATAACTGATCATGAGGCAACAACTGGTGGTTGGAAAGCAAGCCGGATCAAGGATGCCGGTTTATCAAAAAATACTTATGATTGTCAACAAACAAAATTCAAATAGGAAAATATGTGAGGCTTTTTACGAGCTGCCAGGCTCCAAATCGAGGCTTTTCATGGGCTGCCAGGCCTTTGAGTTAAACCATTTAACAAAGTCTTTTAAGATGGGCCTCCAATTAACCAATCACCGTTTTAACTATGACATGTTCAGGGTCTGTAAAAGATTGACTTGTCAAACGTTCGATGGGCATGCCAGGATTACCTGGATAGGAGTGGCTTACTTGATGAAGGCAGGTTAACCCGGGGTTTTAGGTGAATACACCAGGCTTCCAAGCCGTGGCTTGATAGCCAATTACGAGGGTCCTTTCAAACTCTTTGTTGCTTTGCAAAAAAGAGCCCCCAAGTAACTTTGTGAGCGATGCTCAGCGTGTGCCTATGTTTGAGTTTGTACAGTGTACAATACTCTCTTTGGCTCCACAAATTTTCCTTGTGTGGCTGAAATGCCTATCAAGAGGTGTAGCTGTGGTTCAAACATGACCAAGCCCCCTAGTGATTTTCTTTATCTTTATGCAGTTGCTAAATCCAGTTTAACAAAGACTCCGCTTTGTCCGTTGACTTGTAAAAGCACACATATGATATAAGAAAGAACAGATACCCCGCTTATAATGGAGGCTCTGGTTCATTATATGGTATATACACTGTCATAAATATGTATAGGTGAAAAAACCTATGGCTTCAAGTATAGTAAGGCCGAAGGAGAGCTATGTTCCATGGCCGCTTTGTCTCCTCCGATTGATGTGAGTCTTCATGCTCTCAAACATCAATGAGGTAGTAGGATCCGTTGTGCAGATTTTTGCTGACCACGAAGGGTCCTTCCCAAGGGGGGGATAACTTTTGCATATCAGTCTAATCCTGGATGAGTCGGAGCACCAAATCACCTTCTTGAAAGGTCCTAGTTTTAGCCCGGCGGCAGTGATAGCGTCGAAGATCTTGTTGATAAATCGCCGAATGCGCTGCTGCAAGATCCCGCTCTTCATCCAACAGGTCCAGAGAATCCTGATGTGCCTTCTCATTATCAGCTTCAACATAAGCTGCCACACGGGGCGAATCGTGACGGATGTCACTAGGAAGAACTGCCTCTGCTCCATAAACCATGAAGAAAGGCATGTAACCCGTAGACCTATTGGGTGTGGTGTTGATGCTCCATAACACAGAAGGTAGCTCCTCGACCCAACAACCCAGCGTCCGCTTAAAGGGAACCATAAGCCTTGGTTTGATACCCCGCAGAATTTCATGATTTGCCCTTTTCGCTTGACCATTAGATTGGGGGTGAGCCACTGATGCTAGATCAAGCCGGATGTGCTCACGTTGACAGAATTCTTCCATCTCTCCTTTTGACAAGTTAGTGCCATTATCTGTTATAATGCTATGTGGAAAGCCAAACCAGAATATCATCTTTTTGATGAATTGAATAGCTGTGGCTGCATCACACTTGCTGACTGGCTCTGCCTCTACCCATTTAGTGAATTTATCAACTACTACTAACAGATGGCTCTTCTTGTCCTTGGAGCGCTTGAAGGGTCCAACCATATCCAGCCCCCAAGTGGCAAATGGCCACGTAATTGGAATCATCCGCAACTCTTGAGCCGGAACGTGCGCATGGCGGGCAAACTTTTGACATCCATCGCATCTTTTGACTAAATCCTCCGCATCAGCATGCACCATCAACCAGTAAAAACCATGGTGAAAAGCTTTAGCAACCAACGACTTTGAACCAGCGTGATGACCGCAATCCCCTTCATGAATTTCTCGCAGAATCTCACAACCTTCTTGAGGAGAAACGCATCATTGAATCGCTCCTAAAACACTGTAACGATGTAACTCCCAATTGAGTATGGTCATGATCTTGGAACGCCGGATTATCTGTCGAGCCAACGTTTCCTTAGTTGGTAACTCGCCCCGGTTCATGTAATCCAGATATGGGATCGTCCAATCCGGTATGGCATGCAAAGCTGCCACCAATTGAGCCTCCGGATCAGGAACAGCCAAATCTTCTTCGGTTGGTATTTTGACTGACGGATTGTGCAACACATCAAGAAAGACATTGGGCAGAACCAGTTTACGTTGGGAACCAAGACGACTTAAAGCATCCGCTGCTTCATTCTTCTGCCGGTCTATATGGTCCACCTGATAACCTTTAAAGTGACCAGCCACTGTGTCCACCTCTCGCCGATATGCAGCCATGAGTGGGTCCTTAGAATCCCAAGTGCGACACACTTGCTGAGCCACCAGATCTGAATCGCCGAAGCACTTAACCCGGCTCAAATTCATCTCTTTAGCCATCCGAAGACCATGGAGTAAAGCCTCATATTCAGCTGCATTGTTAGTACAAGGGAACATTAAACGGAGGACATAACAAAACTTATCACCTCGTGGGGAAGTTAATACGACTCCAGCCCCCGAACCCTCTAGTTGTCTGGACCCATCAAAATGAATAGTCCAATATGTATTATCTGGTTTCTCCTCAGGTGCCTGTAACTCCGTCCAATCATTGATGAAATCTACGAGTGCCTGGGACTTGATCGCCGTGCAGGGTATATATCTGAGCCCGTGGGGTCCAAGCTCAATGGCCCACTTGGCAATCCGGCCAGTTGCCTCTCTGTTTTGAATGATGTCACCCAGAGGAGCTGAACTAACTACTGTGATAGGATGGCCCTGAAAATAGTGTTTGAGCTTCCGGCTTGCCATAAACACCCCATACACCAGTTTCTCCCAATGCGGATACCTCTGCTTTGACTCAATGAGCACCTCACTGATATAATAAACCAGCCGTTGAACCGGATACTCTTTGCCAGGCTCTTTGTGCTCTACCACAATGGCTACGCTGACAGCCCGGGCATTAGCAGCCACATATAATAATAAGGGCTCTTTATCGATCGGTGCTTCCAGCACGGGCAGTTCCATGAGCTGTTTCTTCAGATCTTCAAACGCCTTATTAGCTGCTTCACTCCAGACAAAGTTATCCGTTTTCTTGAGCATCTGATATAAGGGAATGGCCTTGTCTCCAAGGCGGCTGATAAACCAGCTCAAGGCTGTAATTCGGCCGGCCAGACGTTGCACATCATTAATACACGCCGGTTTAGCCAAGGACGTAATCACTGCAATCTTTTCCGGATTAGCCTCAATGCCTTTGTTTGAAACCAGAACGCCTAAGAGCTTGCCTGCCGGGACACCGAAAACACACTTCTCCAGATTGAGCATCATCTTGTAGACCCGGAGATTGTCAAAAGTTTCCCGTAGATCATCTATCAAAGTCTCCTCCTTTCTGTATTTGACCACAATATCATCTACATACGCGTGGACATTGCGCCCAATTTGCTTATGAAGGCAATTCTGAACACATCGCTGGTAAGTTGCCTGGGCACTCTTGAGTCCAAAGGGCATGGAAACATAGTAGAAGGCTCCAAAGGGAGTTATAAAGGTTGTCTTCTCCTGGTCCTTAACTGCCATTTTGATCTGATGATAACTAGAGTAAGCATCCAAAAAACACAAACGGTCACAACCCGCCGTAGCATCAATTATCTGATCAATGCGAGGGAGAGCAAAGGGGTCTGTAGGGCAAGCCTTGTTTAAATCTGTGTAGTCCACACACATGCGCCAAGTGTCGTTTTTCTTAAGAACCAGCACCGGATTGGCTAACCACTCTGGATGAAAAACATCAACAATAAACCCAGCAGCCAACAAATGGGCGACCTCTTCACCTATAGCCTTGCGCCTTTCCTTGTTGAAGCGGCGGAGGAACTGCTGTCAGACCGGTTTGAATTTCGGATCAATGTTGAGTGTGTGCTCAGCGAGTTCTCTCGGTACACCTGGCATGTCAGAAGGTTTCCATGAAAAGATGTCCCAATTCTCACGGATGAACTAGATGAGCACGCTTTCCTATTTGGGATCCAGGTTAGCACTGATGTTGAACTGTTTGGATGAATCGCCAGGGACAAAGTCAACCATCTTAGTGTTTGTAGCTGATTTGAACTTCAATGCTGGATCATGTTCCGTGGTTGGCTTTTTTAAGGAGGTCATGTCTGATGGATCAACTTGCTCCTTATAGAATGTTAACTCCTCCGTGGCACAAACCGACTCAGCATAAGCTGCATCGCCTTCTTCACACTCCAAAGCAATCTTTCTACTTCCATGTACTGTGATAGTCCCCTTATGACCTGGCATTTTAAGCTGCAGGTAAACATAACATGGCCTTGCCATAAACTTAGCATAAACCGGCCACCCAAACAGAGCGTGGTACGGACTTTTGATCTTCACCACCTCAAATATCACTGTTTCTGACCTTGAATCGTAGTCATCTCCAAAAGCTACCTCCAAAGCTATCTTACCAATAGGATATGCAGACTTACCAGGCACCACACCATGAAATACAATATTTGACGGTTCAAGATCCTTATCTGGCAACCCCATACGGCGGAATGTATCATAATACAAAATATTGATACTACTTCCCCCATCCATGAGCACTTTAGTGAACTTGTATCCCCCAACTTGAGGGGCTACCACCAAGGCCAAATGACCTGGATTATCAACCCGGGGCGGGTGATCCTCTCTGCTCCACAAAATAGGCTGCTCCGACCAGCGTAAATACTGAGGTACTGCCGGCTCAATAGAGTTGACTACTCTTTTGTGAAGCTTCTGATCACGTTTGCATAAACTAGTAGTGAAGACATGATATTGCCGGTTGTTCAGCTGTTTGGGATTGCTCTGATAACACGACTGCTGCTGCTGCTGCTGGCTCCCCTGATGGTTGTAACCTCCCTGGTTACCTTGGTGTCCTTGTTTGACGTGTCCGGTTTGATTGCCTGGAAACCCTGAACCGGAACCACCACCTCCGTAACCCGACCCATGGAAACCTCCTCCTGAACCGCCGGGCGGGCCATTGTCATATTGGAACATATTGGAATTCTTGAAATCCCGCATGATATAACAATCTTTCCAGAGATGTGATGCCTGTTTCTCCTTTGATCCATGCTTTGGACAGGGCTGATTTAACAAAAGCTCCAAATTGTTGCCTGGACCTCCACCCCTCTGGGGCTGCTTGCCTTTACGGCGCTGGCCATTCTCCCGTGCGTTGGTATTTGTGACAAAGTCCAAAGCACTGTCGGCCTTGCGCTTACCAGCGTTTCCATGGCCTGCCGGATTGTGTTGCTGGCCATTGGCATTGCTGGTCTTCTTACCCTTCTCCGGTTTGTCCTCATCTGAATCCGGATCCTTGGTATTATCTGAATCGGCGTATTTAACCAAAGCAGCCATGAGTGTTGACATGTTGTTGCAGTGACGTTTGATCCTTCACAACTTCTGTTTCAAAGGTGTGAAACGGCAATTACCCTCTAACGTTAACACTGCGGTGTCTGTGTTGATACGATCTGACGAATGCAAAATCGCCGAGACCCATTTGACCCAATGGGTCGTGGACTCCCCTTCCTCTTGGACACAAGCGGCCAGATCTACAATTGACATCGGCTGCTTACACGTATCCTTGAAGTTCTGGATAAACCGGTGTTTCAATTCGGCCCATGATCCAATAGAGTTGGTCCGCAAGCTCTTCAACCAAGTGCGAGCTGTTCCTTCCAACATCATGGTGAAATATTTAGCACACACCGCCTCGTCCACATCTAACATCTCCATTGCCATCTCATAGCTCTCCACCCACGCCTCTGGCTATAAATCAGTGGTATAATTTAGTACCTTACGAGGTCCCTTGAAATCCTTGGGTAGTCGCACATTACGCAAAGCAGGAGATAAACACGGTACCCCTAAGGAACTGAACATCTCCCCTGGCTCCACGTAGGCAGTGGGGTGAACCGAAGTATGATGTCGTGCCTCGTGTCGAGCTGTCAACTCGGCCTCTCGACGTGCGCGGCCATGATCCACAACATCTTGCACATTAGAACCTCCCCCAGCCGGGTTGTTCCCTCGTGGCGAATTTCGGCGGCGTGCACTACTGGACATGGTTGGTTCGTCTTCCACGTGTCTGCTATAACTCCGGCTAGGGCGGGGAGTGGAGTGAATCCTCTCACAGCTATGTGAATATGCTTGCTGTTGATTTAGTGTTGTCTGAAGGAGATCCTTGGCCCGACGTGCTTCCACTGCAACTGGTGACTCACCGTCGGTTGTGAGGGCCGCCAGGCGTGACACAGCGGCCACAATGTTGTCCAACGGGTTGGAATAATGCTCGGGCGGTGTTGATGGTACAACGTTGTTCCGGTGAGGCAGGTCCGTCGTGCGCGGCTGAACCGACGCTCCTGCTCCCGGTGCCCCCGCCTGGTTTAGTGTGGGTTGGTTACCAGCACCTGCACCTGGCGTGTTGAAAAGATTCTGCGGCTCATAAACCGACGGGAGACGTGATCGGTACCTTCTTCCCATGACTTCCTCTGAAGCATTCTGATCCAGTCTAATCCGGTAAGCCTGTGCTTCCAACTCGGCCCGCTCCGTAGCCATCCTGGCATTCTCTGCTGCCAGGTCCGCCTTGGCCTGGGCTATCTAATCTTTCACCTTTGCAATCTCCACATCATGCTGATCCCTGGCTGCTGCGTCTACCTCCGCGGACATCAATGTTGCCAGAGCGTCGAACAAATCAGATAAGACTTGGGCCGGAGGTGGCGCCGAGCTTACTGCCCCTGCTGGTGTGGCCATTGTTGAACCGGAGAGCATTGCTGCAGCAGTAGATGAATGAGGCACCGATTGTGTGCCGGCCATGAAGATGGCGCCCCCGTTTGGCAGACCGGGGGAATCCGGAATACTGTTACCCTCGGATCCTCCCTCAATCCGGCCGTCCTGCAACTGGTAAAGCGATTCAGTTTCTCCAGAATACTTGTCATCAGAGCAGACTACGGTTTCTCCTTCGGACACCGGTCCGTCCTCGTGCGCTGATCCATGGACGACACCTACGAAAACATGCCTTGCCTCGGGCTGAACCAGCAAAGGACTTGCACGCCGAGCCATTTCGATGATGTCGGTGCAGATGTCTGGCTCGGGGGCCGGTTCGCCGATCTTGCCGATGAAGATGTGAATCCCACCAAAGGGGACCCGGTACCCGTATTCGATTGAATCGGCCTCGGGACCCCATCCTGAGTTGTCGATGTAGAGCTTGCCGCGGGGACTCTTCGTCATCCGGCCCACAGTGTATCCCTTAAGTCCATCGAAGCTGCCCTTCAAGAACTCGAACCATCGTGCGATAGCCCCACGATGGGCACCAACTGTCGTGGGTTTGTCACGGCAGATGTCCTCGTGAAAGGACTTAGTTGTGGAGCCATCGCAACGGGTTAGCTTAAAGGGGTTAAACCGGACAAGGGGACACGGGAGTTTATACTAGTTCGGCCCCTTCGATGAAGGTAAAAGCCTACGTCTAGTTGTGATTGGTATTGCTAGGGTTTCGAAGGCCAGGGAGCGAATCCGCTTTGTCTGGCTTTCGAGTTGTCATTGTCTGTCCCTAAACCGCGGCCGGGTCATCCCTTTATATACATAGGTTGACGCCCGCCGGGCTACAGAGTCCCGAAGCCGGTTTATAAACGTATCCGGTTCGGTCTCTCTCTTTCTACCTTACTATACAAGTTACATGACTAGGTCGGTTTACATTTACATACCGTAACTCGCCTTTGGGCCCTCCGTAAAGCGCTAGCATCTTTACATCTTCATGGGCTTCTAATCTTCAAAGAGTCAACCCGGCTACATAAGGCCGGTTTACCTCCAGTAGTGAAATCCCCAACAGGTAGGTTAGTAACTTCAATTAGACGTGACACGATCGCCTCTGAGCCCATTCCGACATGGTGGGCGCCAAACATGGGCGGCAAAACACATTTGATTCAAGCTCGTTAGAAAGACCTCTGTCTATCCCTCCATTTCCCCATTCATACATGGTGGGTGGCAAAAAAAAACTAGACTCGGCCAAAATCGATGTAGGCAAATATTTTCAATAGGGGCAGGTTTGTAACTTCACTGAGATGTTACACAACCGCCCTACCTGTCAGCCCCATTCATAAACCGTGGGCGCCAAAATAGCCTCTCCTTGCCCGAAATCCCTTTGGGAAAATATTGGCGAGATGTGAGATTACCGTCCTATCTCCATCCGACGAGACGTCCAAATTTTAAATAGGTGCTAAGTTCGTAACTTTCGCATATTTCAGACAGGCGCGTCCCAAAAACATGGTTCCCCGTACCTCTCCCTCCATTTTCACATTCATACACCATCCGCGCTAGAGCACCATCCCCACACTAACCTCCTCCGTCCGCCACCCAATCCATCGCCGTCATCCTCCACCCCATCCATCGCCACCGTCCTCCACCCCATCCATCGCCACCGTCCTCTGATACGTCTCCAACGTATCTATAATTTTTTATTGTTCCATGATATTATATTATCAACCTTTGATGTTTTATATGCATTTATATGCTATTCTATATGATTTTTGGGACTAACCTATTAACCTAGAGCCCAGTAACAGTTTTCGTTTTTTCCTTGTTTTTGAGTTTTAAAGAAAAGGAAAAATAAACGGAGTTCAATTGACCTGAAACTTCACGGAACTTATTTTTTTACCAGAAGAAGGCCACGGTGTCAGGACCCCGACTCGATGTCACATCGATCTAGCTGGTAACACCTCATATCACTTTGCGGCCTCACGCACGGTATCCCCACGGGTGTCGTCTTACCTTTTCCCGGGACCGTTTGCGCCTTTTGGCTCACGTATATGATAGTGTCGCTAGCATCCATATGATAAAGAGCCCGGGCTGACATGACTAGTCGTAAACCCAAAGTGGCACAGACTTACAGGGACAGGCATCCATGACCCAGCTTCGAACGTGTCGGTCATCAGCAAGTGGGTCCGGGCTGTAGCACTGGGCTAGCAGGACTCCGGTAAACCGGGCTGTAGCGGGCTAACAGGACTCCGGTACTCAAAGCGTGACATTTCCCCGAAGGGACAGACACAGGAACGAAGAAGGACACATGCCGGCCAGCCTAAGTGTTCCAGAGCAGTAGCAAGCTACCATGGCTCAGCGGTAACACTAGGGGACATTTCCCGGTAAGAGAGGCTACTAAAGATAAACAACTAGATAGTCAGATCCCACACATACCAAGCATTTCAATCATACACACAATATGCTCGATATGTGCAAATACAACGAAGCATCACAACATGACTCTATGACACAAGTACTTTATTTAAGGCTCAGGGAGCCATACATAACATTCACAAAGGTACGGGTCTCACGACCCAACATACAAGTCATACAATCATACAAGCCAGCAGCGGAAGTACATTGTCTGGGTACAGACAACTAGTAAAATAAAAGAGGCTTGGAAGCCTAACTATACTACGTGGTCCATCACAAGCTCAGGGTCACCACCTGGGTCTTTAGCCTACTCGTTGATGTCAACGTCTACATAGAACCCATCAGAAGGGGTTGCAACGTCTTCTGTAAAGAAATGTAAATTATAGCAACATGAGTACAAAGGTACTCAGCAAGACTTACATCAGATCCTACATACATGCATAGTATCAAGAATGGTTGGTGGAGTTATTGCAGCAAGCCAGCTTTGACTCTTGGCTAGGCTATCCTACGATACTCCAACTTGAAATGTTTTGCGCACACGAGTCCACTACTCACCACTTCAATACACTACCGAGGATCCACCTCCGTCTTCCTACGGAAGAGCCATCCTCGGCACTCACACTTATCTTGAGGCTTTTAGTAGTTTCCATTTACTTGTCTATGAACTGTATAGGCAACCAAGTAGTCCTTTACCGCGGACGCGGCTATTCGAATAGATCATGATAACCCTGCAGGGGTGTACTTCTTCATACATGTTTCCACCACTTAGCGTCTGCACACGACATGTGCTCGGCAGACTTCAAGCGAAAGCCGACGTGGGTGTAGACCACGACCTACCTAAGCACTTAAGCCTCTAGTCCAGGTTTATCGCCTATTCAGGTTCCATCCGCAGGGAGTCCGGCCGAGGTTTCCCATACGGCCCCGAACGATGTGAACAGGGTTCCCGAGATACCTAACGGGTATTCGGTACACCCGGCCACGTACCTACCGCATCACAGCCCACCCCTACGGTCAGCGCTGTCCACGGCCTCCAGTAGGCTACAAACACCAGAAACTACTTGCAACTCCTGGACAGAGGACTAGGGTGAATAAGAAGTCGAGCGGGGTCATATTTCAGGGCCCAATGTATGGTAGTAGCTGAATCATGGATCACGAACACAGAACTCAGTTCCTGAGGACGGCTGCAATGAGACAACCCACCATGTACTCCTACATGGCCTCTCACCGCTACCTTTACCAAATCGTGTTCACACACTTAGCTCACACACAGTAGGACAGGTTCACACGCCTCTGATTCATCCCCGATGAATCAGACCTGACTCAACTCTAAGCAATAGCAGGCATGACAAACAAACATGAATGAGTAGGCACATCAGGGCTCAAACAACTCCTACTCATGCTAGTGGGTTTCATCTATTTACTGTGGCAATGACAGGTCATGCAAAGGACAAAGGGGTTCAGCTACCGCAGCAAGTAACAGATGAATCGGTGTTGTCCTAATGCAGTAAAAGAGAGCAGGAGCGAGAGAGTAGGATTGTATCGGAATGAACAAGGGGGTTTTGCTTGCCTGGCACTTCTGAAGATAACATTGAGTCTTCATCAGTGTCAACGATCACATCATCGGTATCACGTCTATCGAGAGGGGACAAATACCGGCAACACAGAAAGGAACACAATCAATGCAATGCACAATATGATGCATGATCATGACATGGCAAAATGAATGTGTTTTGAGCCAATGCAACTAGCAACAGATTAAATGAAGTTGGTTTGAATACAAGATTCAAATTCAAACTCCATATGTGATTATTTAAGTGCCCTTTATTTGATTTGTGCTAAACAGCTGCTATAAGTTGTTCTAACATGCATGAAAATGGTACAGATGGATTCCTTGAATTTTTCTGATAATTTTTCATATATAAATTATTTAATTTGGAGTTACGGTTAATTTTCTATGAATTTTAGAAGTTTTAGGCATTTTCTGGAATTTCCTGAATATTTAGAATTAGAATAATTCCAGAAAATGAATTATGGCGTCAGCAGGTCAACGTGGCTGGTCCAGGTCAAACCTGGCCAGTGGGTCCCATCCGTCAGTGACTAACCTAACTAATCTAATTCAGTTAGCGGCCTGGGGCCCATTGTCAGTGTCTATTAAACTAACTAATATTTAGTTAACACTAATCCTAGCCTAATTAACAGGCCGGCCCCACATGTCATGGACACAGGGGGGGTCAAAGGGTCAAACCCCCTGGTCGGCGGGGTCAACTCGCCGGCGTTTAGCCGCCGGCGAGGCTAAACGCGGCGGTGCAGGTGCGGGTTTCACGTACAGGGCACCGTTCGGGGCGCCGTTGGGCGCTATGGATAGCTGGGAGTGGCCCGCGGCGAGTGGTGCAGGTAGTTGGGTTCGGGGTCGCCGGAAAAGGCGCCGGCGACGAGCTTTGGCGGTGGTGGTGGTCGGTGATGCACGGGCGCGTCGCTACGATGCGTCGGTGAGCAAAAGGAGAGGCTGGGCAGCACCTGCTAGGCACGGGGAGCACCACGAGCAGCATGGTGAGGCCAGAGGGGCATGGAGGCTATGCGTGCAGCAGCAATGGCGGACGGTGGCTTCAGTGCTCGTGGGGAACGGCGCTACAGCACGGGGGCGAGCACAAGGAGTTAGGGGATAAGGTAAGTGGCTCACGGCGAGTCAGACGGTGCAGACGGCGGGGCCGGGGAGGCTCTGGATGCGGCGAATCAAGCGACGGAGATCGCCGGCACCGAGGTTGAAGAAGACGTCCGGGGCGGCGATGCAGCGCTCCCCTGGTTGCTTGGCTCGGGGTGGACGAGGAGGACGATGATGCGGAGCTCGGGGATACGAAGAGGGAGCGAGGGAGTGGTTGTGGCTGCGGCGGTGACGAACGGCGGCGACGATGGCGTTCGGCCGTTCGCGGGAGAGGGAAACAGAGGAGGGGGAGGAGCACAGGGAGAATGAGAGGGGCCAGGGGGTGCGTGGCGTCTCCGTGGCGCAGGTCAGGACGAGGGAGGGCAAGCAGGAGGTGGCGGGAGGACGTGGCCGCGGTCGCTCGCGTGCGGGCACGCAACTGCTTCGGGGCGAGGGGAGGAAGACGACGGAGGGGCTGCGGTGGTGGGCTGGGCCAGTTGGCCAGGCCGCCTGCTGGGCCGGCCAGGTGGGCTGCCAGGTAGGTCCAGGTGAGTTCTCTCTCTCTCCTCTATTTTCTGTTTTCTATTATTTCTGCAACTGTAGGGCTTTATTAAAAATACTTAGGCATCTTAAAAAAATCCTGGAATAATCAAGGGCTCTATTTAGATTATTTCCAACAGCCCACACTTATTTTCAGAATTATTTGGGCATTTAGAATATTTTATAGCATTTAAATGCCCAAATGCAAATAGAGTATGATTTAATTCAGAGCCCAATATGTCCTGCAAAAATATAAATCATTTTTGGTAGATGCTTTCACCTCTAACCAGAAATGTTGAACATTTTTAGAGGGCATTTTGGGTTTAATGAAAAAGATTTTATTTTGACCCTAGTTGAATTCATTTGGTGCTAGGGTTTAGTCAATCCCCATTTCAGGTTTAAATGAAATTTAAACTGTCAGGACCCCGACTCGATGTCACATCGATCTAGCTGGTAACACCTCATATCACTTTGCGGCCTCACGCACGGTATTCCCACGGGTGTCGTCTTACCTTTTCCCGGGACCGTTTGCGCCTTTTGGCTCACGTATATGATAGTGTCGCTAGCATCCATATGATAAAGAGCCCGGGCTGACATGACTAGTCGTAAACCCAAAGTGGCACAGACTTACAGGGACAGGCATCCATGACCCAGCTTCGAACGTGTCGGTCATCAGCAAGTGGGTCCGTGCTGTAGCACTGGGCTAGCAGGACTCCGGTAAACCGGGCTGTAGCGGGCTAACAGGACTCCGGTACTCAAAGCGTGACATTTCCCCGAAGGGACAGACACAGGAACGAAGAAGGACACATGCCGGCCAGCCTAAGTGTTCCAGAGCAGTAGCAAGCTACCATGGCTCAGCGGTAACACTAGGAGACATTTCCCGGTAAGAGAGGCTACTAAAGATAAACAACTAGATAGTCAGATCCCACACATACCAAGCATTTCAATCATACACACAATATGCTCGATATGTGCAAATACAACGAAGCATCACAACATGACTCTATGACACAAGTACTTTATTTATGGCTCAGGGAGCCATACATATCATACACACAGGTACGGGTCTCACGACCCAACATACAAGTCATACAGTCATACAAGCCAACAGCGGAAGTACTTTGTCTGGGTACAGACAACTAGTAAAATAAAAGAGGCTTGGAAGCCTAACTATACTACGTGGTCCATCACAAGCTCAGGGTCACCACCTGGGTCTTTAGCCTACTCGTTGATGTCAACGTCTACATAGAACCCATCAGAAGGGGTTGCAGCGTCTTCTGTAAAAAATGTAGATTATAGCAACATGAGTACAAAGGTACTCAGCAAGACTTACATCAGATCCTACATACATGCATAGTATCAAGAAGGGTTGGTGGAGTTATTGCAGCAAGCCAGCTTTGACTCATGGCTAGACTATCCTACGATACTCCATGTTGAAATAGTTTTGCGCACACGAGTCCACTACTCACCACTTCAATACACTACCGAGGATCCACCTCCGTCTTCCTACGGAAGAGCCATCCTCTGCACTCACACTTATCTTGAGGCTTTTAATAGTATCCATTTACTTGTCTATGAACTGTATAGGCAACCAAGTAGTCCTTTACCGCGGACGCGGCTATTCGAATAGATCATGTTAACCCTGCAGGGGTGTACTTCTTCATACATGTTTCCACCACTTAGCGTCTGCACACGACATGTGCTCGGCAGACTTCAAGCGAAAGCCGACGTGGGTGTAGACCACGACCTACCTAAACACTTAAGCCTCTAGTCCAGGTTTATCGCCTATTCAGGTTCCATCCGCAGGGAGTCCGGCCGAGGTTTCCCATACGGCCCCGAACGATGTGAACAGGGTTCCCGAGATACCTAACGGGTATTCGGTACACCCGGCCACGTACCTACCGCATCACAGCCCACCCCTACGGTCAGCGTTGTCCACGGCCTCCAGTAGGCTACAAACACCAGAAACTACTTGCAACTCCTGGACGGAGAACTAGGGTGAATAAGAAGTCGAGAGGGTCCATTGGTTTCGGGCCCAATGCATGGTAGTAGCTGATTCTTAAATCACACATACAGATCTCAGTGCTTAAGGTCGGCTTCAATGAAACAACCCACCATGTACTCCTACATGGCCTCTCATCGATACCTTTACCAAATCGTGTTCACCACACCACTCTCATTACCGACATAATCATTTCACTCTAGCCCATCACCCAGATGAACCAGACCTGACACGACTCTAAGCATAGCAGGCTTAGGAAGGTAGGAACAACACATACATATGGCTCAATCAACTCCTACACATGCTAGTGGGTTTCATCTAGTTACTGTGGCAATGACAGGTCATGCAGAGGAAATGGGTTCAACTACCGTAACACACAGCAGTTTGAATCGCGTTGTCTTAATGCAGTAAAAGAGAGCAGGAGCGAGAACATGGGATTGTATCGATATGATCAGATGGTTGGTTGCTTGCCTGATGGTTCGTTGCACGGATACGGTTCTTCGTTAGGGTAATCACGGTACTCCTCGGGGACAGATCCTGTCGCAAAGGACATCGATACACAAACATCACCAAACAATATGCAACAATATGATGCATGCATGAAACATGGCAATATGAGTGTGTTGGGCTAATGCAACTAAAACCAGAAGGGTTTGAACAAATTTGAATCAAGGATTCAAATTTCAAATTCAAATATGGCCTTTTAAAGTGCCTTTTCTTGTTCTGATTAAAACATCAACTTAACTTGTTTGATCATGCATGGAAATGGTACAGATGGATAGATTGGATTTTTCTGATCATTTTTCATATATAATTTGTCCAATTTGGAGTTACAGAATAAAAGTTATGAATTTTTGAAGTTTAATTAATATTCTGGAATTTCCTGATTTAATTCAACGCTGTCAGGACCCCGACTCGATGTCACATCGATCTAGCTGGTAACACCTCATATCACTTTGCGGCCTCACGCACGGTATCCCCACGGGTGTCGTCTTACCTTTTCCCGGGACCGTTTGCGCCTTTTGGCTCACGTATATGATAGTGTCGCTAGCATCCATATGATAAAGAGCCCGGGCTGACATGACTAGTCGTAAACCCAAAGTGGCACAGACTTACAGGGACAGGCATCCATGACCCAGCTTCGAACGTGTCGGTCATCAGCAAGTGGGTCCGGGCTGTAGCACTGGGCTAGCAGGACTCCGGTAAACCGGGCTGTAGCGGGCTAACAGGACTCCGGTACTCAAAGCGTGACATTTCCCCGAAGGGACAGACACAGGAACGAAGAAGGACACATGCCGGCCAGCCTAAGTGTTCCAGAGCAGTAGCAAGCTACCATGGCTCAGCGGTAACACTAGGAGACATTTCCCGGTAAGAGAGGCTACTAAAGATAAACAACTAGATAGTCAGATCCCACACATACCAAGCATTTCAATCATACACACAATATGCTCGATATGTGCAAATACAACGAAGCATCACAACATGACTCTATGACACAAGTACTTTATTTAAGGCTCAGGGAGCCATACATATCATACACACAGGTACGGGTCTCACGACCCAACATACAAGTCATACAGTCATACAAGCCAACAGCGGAAGTACTTTGTCTGGGTACAGACAACTAGTAAAATAAAAGAGGCTTGGAAGCCTAACTATACTACGTGGTCCATCACAAGCTCAGGGTCACCACCTGGGTCTTTAGCCTACTCGTTGATGTCAACGTCTACATAGAACCCATCAGAAGGGGTTGCAGCGTCTTCTGTAAAAATGTAGATTATAGCAACATGAGTACAAAGGTACTCAGCAAGACTTACATCAGATCCTACATACATGCATAGTATCAAGAAGGGTTGGTGGAGTTATTGCAGCAAGCCAGCTTTGACTCATGGCTAGACTATCCTACGATACTCCAAGTTGAAATAGTTTTGCGCACACGAGTCCACTACTCACCACTTCAATACACTACCGAGGATCCACCTCCGTCTTCCTACGGAAGAGCCATCCTCGGCACTCACACTTATCTTGAGGCTTTTAATAGTATCCATTTACTTGTCTATGAACTGTATAGGCAACCAAGTAGTCCTTTACCGCGGACGCGGCTATTCGAATAGATCATGTTAACCCTGCAGGGGTGTACTTCTTCATACATGTTTCCACCACTTAGCGTCTGCACACGACATGTGCTCGGCAGACTTCAAGCGAAAGCCGACGTGGGTGTAGACCACGACCTACCTAAACACTTAAGCCTCTAGTCCAGGTTTATCGCCTATTCAGGTTCCATCCGCAGGGAGTCCGGCCGAGGTTTCCCATACGGCCCCGAACGATGTGAACAGGGTTCCCGAGATACCTAACGGGTATTCGGTACACCCGGCCACGTACCTACCGCATCACAGCCCACCCCTACGGTCAGCGCTGTCCACGGCCTCCAGTAGGCTACAAACACCAGAAACTACTTGCAACTCCTGGACAGAGAGCTAGGGTGAATAAGAAGTCGAGCGGGGTCATGTTTCAGGGCCCAATGTATGGTAGTAGCTGATTCTTAAATCACACATACAGATCTCAGTGCTTAAGGTCGGCTTCAATGAAACAACCCACCATGTACTCCTACATGGCCTCTCATCGATACCTTTACCAAATCGTGTTCACCACACCACTCTCATTACCGACGTAATCATTTCACTCCAGCCCATCACCCAGATGAACCAGACCTGACACGACTCTAAGCATAGCAGGCATAGCAAGGTAGGAACAACACATACATATGGCTCAATCAACTCCTACACATGCTAGTGGGTTTCATCTAGTTACTGTGGCAATGACAGGTCATGCAGAGGAAATGGGTTCAACTACCGTAGCACACAGCAGTTTGAATCGCGTTGTCTTAATGCAGTAAAAGAGAGCAGGAGCGAGAACATGGGATTGTATCGATATGATCAAATGGTTGGTTGCTTGCCTGATGGTTCGTTGCACGGATACGGCTCTTCGCTAGGGTAATCAGGGTACTCTTCGGGGACGGAACCTGCCGCAGAGAGCACCGGTACACAACATTACCAAACAATATGCAACAATATGATGCATGCATGAAACATGGCAATATGAGTGTGTTGGGCTAATGCAACTAAAACCAGAAGGGTTTGAGCAAATTTGAATCAAAGATTCAAATTTCAAATTCAAATATGGCCTCTTTAAGTGCTTTTCCTTGTTCTGATTAAAACATCAATTTAACTTGTTTGATCATGCATGAAAATAGTACAGATGGATAGATTGGATTTTTCTGATCATTTTTCATATATAATTTGTCCAATTTGGAGTTACAGAATAAAAGTTATGAATTTTTGAAGTTTAAATAATATTCTGGAATTTCCTGATTTAATTTAAATCCAGAAATTCAATTACTGCGTCAGCCTGACGTCAGCATGACGTCAGTGGTCAACTGTGGCTGGTTGAAGTCAAACCTGACGTGTGGGGGCCACACGTCAGTGACAGGGGGGGTTAAACAGATTTAAATTAATCCTAATTACTAATTAGTGGCGCTGGGGCCCACTGTCAGTGTCAGGGGGGGTTGACTAACAGTAGTTAGCGCTAACCTAACCACCTGGCCGACAGGGCCCACGCGTCAGTGACCCTGGGGGGTCAAACCCCAGGTCGGTCAAGTCAAACCCCACCGGCGACATGACGCCGGCGAGATCCGAGACGGCGGCGAGAGTGCTTTTTGCCATTCCGGCGACCAAATGGACGGCGGAAGGCATCTACGTGTTGCTGAGGCTGAGCCGCGTCTATTGGTGGTGGTGGTTGGGCTCGGGGTGGCCGGAGTTGACGGCGGCGAGCTCGGCTGCGGTGGCCGGAGTTCGGGTGCGGTCGGGATCAGTGTTGCAGGGGGTTTGGGGAGGCGTTGGTGCGTTCTACGTGCTCCTGGTGATGTGTGGAGCACGATGGCGAGCTCAGTTGGGCGCTACGGCGACCGTGGCCACGACGGCGACATCGCCGGCGGCGTGGAGCTCTCGGTCGAGGTGGAGCTGGGGCCTAGAGGTCGGGAGAGACCAGGGAAGAAGGGGAAAACGCTCCGGGGGCTCACCGCGGTTGCAGTGGGCGTCGAAGCGGGCTCGGGGACGCGCCGGAGACGACGAATTTGACGGCGACGGTGGTCGGAGTCCGAAGAGGGGAACGGCGACGTGGCGGCGATGCAGGGCTTCCGGGGAGCTGTGGAGCGGTGGGGAGGAAGAGGGAGTTGTGGCGGAGCTTCTGAGCTAATCGGGGGAGCGAGGGGTGGTCGGAGGCGGTGGCTATGGCGAACGGCGGCGACGGTCGTGTTCGGCCGTGTGAGAGAGAGAGCGAGGGAGAGGAAGGAGAGAGCCAGGGAGAGTGAGAGAGAGCAGGGGGGATCGGGACGGGCTGCGGGCGTCGTCCACGCGGCCAGGAGGGCGTCGGCAAGCAGGAGGTGGCCGCGCGGCCGCGCGCGCGCGAGCACGCAGCAGCTTCGGGGCGTGGGGAGGAAGACGACGGGGAGCTACAGTGCTGGGCTGGGTCGGTTGCTGGCTGGGCCGGCCGGCTGGCTGGGCCGCACAGGTAAGTCTTTCTCCCTCTCTTTTCTGTTTTCTGTTTTTATTTAATATATCTGCAACTTTGTTGAATTAAATAAAATACCTAGGCAATTCCAAAAATCACCAAACTACTCCTGGCTCATGGTTGGATTATTTCCAACATGAAACATTTTAGTTTGGAGATATTTGAGCATTTAAATATTTTATATAATTTTAAATGCCCAAATTCAAATAGTTATGATTTAATTCAAAAACCCTAGGATGGCCTAGGAAAATGTGCACCACTTTTGCAGAGGTTCTGAACCAAGACAAAAATGATGGGCATTTTAGAAGGGCATTTCAGGTTCATTGAAAATTATTTTAGTAAACCCTAGTTGGTTTCAGAGGGGACTGGGGGTTCTGTCATCCCCATTTCAAGTTTCTGATGAAAGAGTAAACATGATGCAACACTCTAATGCATGACTAGCTAGGGTGTGACAACTCACCCCCACTCAAAAGAATCTCGTCCCGAGATTTGGGTTCCTCCGGGAAGAAGGCGGGATACTCGAGTCGAAGACGATCCTCCCTTTCCCAAGTTGCTTCATCCTCGGAATGGTGCGACCATTGAACTTTGAGGAACTTGATGTTATGACGTCGCGTGGTACGCTCGGCTTGATCGAGGATACGAATGGGGTACTCTCGATATGTAAGATCATCTTGGAGATCAAGCGTTTCGTGGTCCACTTCACGGATAGGATCCGAGAAGCAACGCCTGAGTTGAGAAACGTGGAAGACATCGTGAACTCTGGAGAGGTGCGGAGGTAGTTCCAATTGGTAGGCAACTTCTCCTCGTTTGGCAAGAATGCGAAAAGGTCCAATATAACGAGGAGCCAATTTGCCTTTGATACCGAAACGATGGGTTCCCTTCAGAGGGGTGACCCGAAGATAAGCCTTCTCGTCAACCTCGAAAGTCATAGCCTTATGCTTTCGGTCATATTGACTCTTTTGACGGGATTGGGCTGTTTTCAACTTTTCACGAACGATACGAACTTGTTCTTCTGCTTCCTGAATCATATCCGGGCCAAAGAATTGTCTTTCCCCGGTCTCTGACCAGTTAAGGGGTGTTCGACATCGTCGTCCATAGAGAACTTCAAAAGGGGCTTTACCCAAGCTAGATTGATAGCTGTTGTTGTAAGCGAATTCGGCAAATGGAAGGCACTTCTCCCAGTCCATTCCGAAAGAGATAACGGAGGCTCGAAGCATGTCTTCTAGAATTTGGTTGACGCGTTCCACTTGACCACTTGACTGAGGGTGGAAAGCGGTGCTAAAGGAGAGACGGGTTCCCATAGCATTTTGAAAACTTTCCCAAAATCGAGAGGTGAAAAGACTTCCTCGATCCGAGTTAATTTCCAAAGGAACACCATGAAGGGACACTATTCGGGAGATGTATAAGTCTGCCAGCTGACTAGCGGTTATACTCTCACGAACAGGTAGGAAATGGGCTACTTTGGAAAGACGATCGACCACGACGAAAATAGCATTATTCCCCCTTTTGGTCCTGGGAAAACCGGTGATGAAATCCATACCAATTTTATCCCATTTCCATTCAGGAATAGCTAGGGGTTGAAGGGTGCCAGCAGGCCGTTGATGCTCTGCTTTTACACGACGACAAACGTCGCAATTTGCAATATACTGAGCAATTTCTCTCTTCATCCTAGTCCACCAGAACCTCTGGCGTAGGTCCTGATACATCTTAGTACTACCGGGATGAATGGTGAGAGGAGATTCATGAGCCTCTTTAAGGATCAACTGCCGTAAATGCTGGTTCTTGGGAACCACTAGACGGTTCTCAAAGTACACAACACCATGATCATTTGTGGAGAAACAACTAGCACCTCCGCTAGCAATGTTCTCTTTGATTTTAGATATTCCCTTATCTCGCTTTTGGGCAGCGATGATTTGATCCGTAAGAGTAGGTTTTGCTACCAGGGTGGAGAGAAAACCTTGAGGTACAATGTGAAGGTTAAGCTTCCGAAATTCATCATGGAGAAGCGGTTGACTTTGTTGTAACATCAGATTGTTACAATAAGATTTACGACTTAACGCATCAGCCATGACGTTGGCCTTCCCTGGGGTGTAGGTTATTCCTAAGTCGAAGTCAGTGATCAATTCAACCCAACGTCTTTGCCTGAGATTCAGATCCGGTTGGGTGAAGATGTACTTCAGACTTTGGTGATCAGTGAAAATTTCGCAACGATTACCGAGGAGGTAATGTCGCCAGGTCTTAAGTGCATAGACTACGGCTGCAAGCTCTAGATCATGAGTAGGATAATTCTCCTCATGTGGGTGCAATTGCCGTGAAGCGTAAGCAATTACGTGTCGATCTTGCATGAGAATGCAACCTAGTCCTTGTCGCGAGGCGTCGCAGTAGATAACAAAGTCCTTGGAGAAGTCTGGCGGTACCAGCACGGGAGCAGAGGTCAGGCGTCTTTTCAGTTCCTGAAAGCTGTGCTCACATTGTGGAGTCCATTCGAACTTCTTATCTTTCTTGAGGAGTTCGGTTAGAGGTTTAGCAACTTTGGAGAAGTTCTCGACAAAGCGACGGCAATAGCTCGCTAAGCCTAGAAAACTCCGAACTTGCTTGACCGATTCAGGTGGAGTCCAATCAAGGACGGCTTGAACTCGCTCAGGGTTAACAGCAATACCTTTACCAGATATTACATGACCCAGATAGGTCACTTCTGACAACCAGAATTCACATTTTGAAAATTTGGCATAAAGGCGATGCTCTCGAAGTTTCTTCAACACTAGCCTTAGATGTTCGGTATGTTCTTCCTCGTTCTTGGAGTAGATGAGTATATCATCGAGATAGACTACGACGAATTTATCCAAATACTCCATGAAGATTGAGTTCATTAACCGAGAAAAGGTGGCTGGAGCGTTGGTTAAACCGAAGGACATGACGGTGTACTCGTATTGGCCATAACGAGTAACAAAGGCCGTTTTAGGAATGTCCCCGTTTCTGATTTTGATTTGATGGTAGCCCAACCTCAAATCCATCTTGGAGAAGACTGAGGATCCAGCGAGCTGATCATACAGGTCGTTGATCCTGGGAAGCGGGTATTTGTTCTTGATGGTGACCAAATTGACAGGTCGGTAATCTACAACCATTCGGTCCGTACCATCCTTCTTCTTGACGAATAGGACGGGGCAAGCCCACGGAGATGAACTAGGTCGGATGAAACCCTTTTTCAAGGATTCATCGAGTTGTTTCTTAAGCTCGGCTAGTTCTAGGGGTGCCATCTTATAAGGTCTTCTAGCAATCGGAACGGTTCCTGGAATGAGGTCTATTACGAACTCAACATCCCTGTCAGGTGGAACACCTGGCAATTCCTCTGGAAAGACATCCGGAAAGTCACGGACTACCGGAACGTCCTCAAGGTCTGGCAAAGGGCTGGCGTTAAGAGAATATAATTGTCGCTTGGCTATTCGGGTCAAGACATTGACTATCTTTCCCGAAGGATGGGTGAGTTGAACAGTCCTAGAGAAGCAATCAATTTTGGCTTGATGAGCTGACATCCAGTCCATACCCAAAATGATATTAATATCTGAAGATTTAAGGGCTATCAAAGATGCAAGGAAAACAAGTCTGTCGACTTGGATTTCATTTCCATAACTTACCCTAGAGGTCTGCCATCTAGACCCAGGGGTAGAGATTTCCATAGTGGATGGCAAGGCACAGAATGCAACGTTATGCAAACGAGCATAACTTTCAGATATAAAAGAATGAGAGGCTCCTGTATCGAAAAGAACAGATGCCGGATGGCAGTTAACAAGAAGCGTACCGAGAACGACGTTGGGGTCCTCTTGAGCTTCTTCGGCAGAGATACAGTTGACATGGCCACGTGAAGCGGTGACCGGTTTAGCGTGGAATACTTTCCCTGTCGGCTTGCCACGGCCAACAGCTTTAGCAGATTGATTGGGGTTGGTCTGGGGACATTCACGCATATAGTGACCAGATTCCCCACACTTGAAACAAGTCACGGAACTGGTACGTGGAGGAGCATTATTGGTTGGACCCCCATAGGGCTTGGCTGGAGCAGACTGTTGTACCGGGCGAGGCGCCTGGAAAGATGGCCTCGGTGTGAACCTGGGTGGCAGGGCGGTGTTGGGTACCCACACGCGGCGCTTCTGAGGACCAGCACCGGATGAGGAACCCGTGTCACGTCCATGCTTGCGTGTTGCGTCATAATCAGTCTGACCAGTTTCAGCACTGATGGCTTTGTTGACAAGTTTCGAAAAAGATGTGCACTCATGCAGACGGAGGTCGCGGCGAAGCTCAGGACTAAGGCCCTTACGGAACCTTGCTTGCTTCTTGGCGTCCGTAGACACTTCCTCAGTTGCATATCGGGCGAGATTACCAAACTCTCTGCTATAAGCATCCACAGAAAGTCGGCCTTGGATGAAACTGCAAAATTCTTCACGTTTACGGTCCATGAGACCCTCCGGAATGTGATGTTCACGGAAAGCCTCGCTGAATTCAGCCCAAGTTGTGACATGGCCCGCTGGGCGCATCGCTCCATAATTCTCCCACCATAGACTGGCGGGACCTTCGAGATGATACGCAGCAAAGGTGACCTTGTCAGCCTCCGCTACCAGCGCGGAACGCAGCTTGTGAGAGATACTGCGAAGCCAGTCATCAGCGTCGAGAGGCTCGACGGAGTGGTGGAACGTGGGTGGATGCAATTTGATAAAATCACTAAGTGACACCACGTTAGCCCTCTGATGGTGTGCTGTATTCTGTTCAATACGCTCCAACAAACGGTTTGTCTCCCGCTTGTTTCTCTCAGCTTCCATCATCACCTCGGCTAGTGAAGGAGGATGAGGCAGATTTTCATTCCTGGCTTCACTGCCTTCGGCCTGCTCTTGAGAAGCAGGGTTGGCGCGCGTGTTGACCATCCTAGGTAAACAAGACAATGATTTAGTCAGAATGATAAAATTCCGACATAGGATACATAATGTAAGGAATAACTCGGAATGCAAGATGATCATCCGTATGACATGGTAGATACAGAAACTGCTTCTTTATTCCATCGTCATACACACCATACAAGGTTTAGTACAAGACCAAGCAAAGTACTAATACGGTGAAAGGAGGATTACATCTCATCGGAGGCATTCCAAGCTCCTATACATTATTTTTCTACACCTCCGGAAAGAGTACAAACTAGGACATATCCCACGAGTCACGCGAGACGATAGACGACACAGCTAGTGCGAACTAGGGATACTATCACTAACTCAGACCGATCCGTAGTAGTCCTCATAGAAGTCACCTCCATAGCCTGGAAGCTCAACATGTTCATCCGGAAACAGACGATCTCGCGGAGCTTGTGGACCATAGGGGCTAGGATGAGGTCTTGGACCAACAAACGGTGGCCTGCGGGGACCGCGAGGTGGGGTGATGCCTCCTACATCACGCCAAACCATCACGTCTGGCAGAGCAGATCTCACAGGATAGAGATCGCGCATATCTGAATATCCAGCTTGCACCGCCGGTGCGAACCGAGTCAAAGTGGCCCAGTGGTCAGCACGGGTATTGAAGAGCTCTAACCTTAAGGCCCGATTTTCACGGTCCTTATCCTCGAGCATCTCAGCAGTGGTGCGAGTTCGTGAATCCTCCTGAGTGGAGTCAGCATAGATAGCCTGGAGATACCCTTGTGCTCCCGGAAGTGATCCTGGCATATACCGGAAATCAGAGTCCCGAAATAGACCAGATCTGACTCGCATAATGGTCATCATGGAGTAGGCGGCATCCTGCACAGCCATCTCAATAGTAACTCCGAGTCCATAGGAGCAGTGAAGAGGCTCAGTGGATCCAGGATAAGATGGAAATATCCTGACAGTGCAGAGATACTGGCTTTGATTAAAATCTCGGAATTGCTCTTCGACCGTGTACTCGGGATACCAGCGATATCCAGCCTCAGTCATTACCCTGACCAACTTAGCAGTATGGCCGGGTACATCTAGGCATCGAGTCAGGCGAACCACTTGATTGAGGTCGCGAGTGGCCATCTGAAAGCATGATCATAATGCAAAGGCATTAGAATTTCTAGCAAAATTTCGGCAGCATAACAGCTGTAAATGCTCAAAAAGGATATTGAGACATTTGACAAAGGATTTCGTACACACTCAACATCATTATATCAAAGTTCTGAAACCATGTTGGCAACATAATGTGGTAGTAGAACTGAACTAGGCTTGTATCCATCAAACCTATAAGGTACTACTGATTAGTAACACGTGATCCTGACAGAGAGAATAGATCTTAATTCCTTAACCCCCGGTGGAAGAATGGACTGACTCAGATCAGAATGTCATAAGATATAAGAAGTAAAAAGAGCCTTACGTTCCATCCCACAAACAATTCCCCTACATATAACTAAAGAATTTCTAGACTCAACATCGACCAGTTTGGCTTGGAGAACCTACAGGCAGTCCGGCTCTGATGCCAACGCTGTCAGGACCCCGACTCGATGTCACATCGATCTAGCTGGTAACACCTCATATCACTTTGCGGCCTCACGCACGGTATCCCCACGGGTGTCGTCTTACCTTTTCCCGGGACCGTTTGCGCCTTTTGGCTCACGTATATGATAGTGTCGCTAGCATCCATATGATAAAGAGCCCGGGCTGACATGACTAGTCGTAAACCCAAAGTGGCACAGACTTACAGGGACAGGCATCCATGACCCAGCTTCGAACGTGTCGGTCATCAGCAAGTGGGTCCGGGCTGTAGCACTGGGCTAGCAGGACTCCGGTAAACCGGGCTGTAGCGGGCTAACAGGACTCCGGTACTCAAAGCGTGACATTTCCCCGAAGGGACAGACACAGGAACGAAGAAGGACACATGCCGGCCAGCCTAAGTGTTCCAGAGCAGTAGCAAGCTACCATGGCTCAGCGGTAACACTAGGAGACATTTCCCGGTAAGAGAGGCTACTAAAGATAAACAACTAGATAGTCAGATCCCACACATACCAAGCATTTCAATCATACACACAATATGCTCGATATGTGCAAATACAACGAAGCATCACAACATGACTCTATGACACAAGTACTTTATTTAAGGCTCAGGGAGCCATACATATCATACACACAGGTACGGGTCTCACGACCCAACATACAAGTCATACAGTCATACAAGCCAACAGCGGAAGTACTTTGTCTGGGTACAGACAACTAGTAAAATAAAAGAGGCTTGGAAGCCTAACTATACTACGTGGTCCATCACAAGCTCAGGGTCACCACCTGGGTCTTTAGCCTACTCGTTGATGTCAACGTCTACATAGAACCCATCAGAAGGGGTTGCAGCGTCTTCTGTAAAAAATGTAGATTATAGCAACATGAGTACAAAGGTACTCAGCAAGACTTACATCAGATCCTACATACATGCATAGTATCAAGAAGGGTTGGTGGAGTTATTGCAGCAAGCCAGCTTTGACTCATGGCTAGACTATCCTACGATACTCCATGTTGAAATAGTTTTGCGCACACGAGTCCACTACTCACCACTTCAATACACTACCGAGGATCCACCTCCGTCTTCCTACGGAAGAGCCATCCTCGGCACTCACACTTATCTTGAGGCTTTTAATAGTATCCATTTACTTGTCTATGAACTGTATAGGCAACCAAGTAGTCCTTTACCGCGGACGCGGCTATTCGAATAGATCATGTTAACCCTGCAGGGGTGTACTTCTTCATACATGTTTCCACCACTTAGCGTCTGCACACGACATGTGCTCGGCAGACTTCAAGCGAAAGCCGACGTGGGTGTAGACCACGACCTACCTAAACACTTAAGCCTCTAGTCCAGGTTTATCGCCTATTCAGGTTCCATCCGCAGGGAGTCCGGCCGAGGTTTCCCATACGGCCCCGAACGATGTGAACAGGGTTCCCGAGATACCTAACGGGTATTCGGTACACCCGGCCACGTACCTACCGCATCACAGCCCACCCCTACGGTCAGCGCTGTCCACGGCCTCCAGTAGGCTACAAACACCAGAAACTACTTGCAACTCCTGGACAGAGAGCTAGGGTGAATAAGAAGTCGAGCGGGGTCATGTTTCAGGGCCCAATGTATGGTAGTAGCTGATTCTTAAATCACACATACAGATCTCAGTGCTTAAGGTCGGCTTCAATGAAACAACCCACCATGTACTCCTACATGGCCTCTCATCGATACCTTTACCAAATCGTGTTCACCACACCACTCTCATTACCGACATAATCATTTCACTCCAGCCCATCACCCAGATGAACCAGACCTGACACGACTCTAAGCATAGCAGGCATAGCAAGGTAGGAACAACACATACATATGGCTCAATCAACTCCTACACATGCTAGTGGGTTTCATCTAGTTACTGTGGCAATGACAGGTCATGCAGAGGAAATGGGTTCAACTACCGTAGCACACAGCAGTTTGAATCGCGTTGTCTTAATGCAGTAAAAGAGAGCAGGAGCGAGAACATGGGATTGTATCGATATGATCAATTGGTTGGTTGCTTGCCTGATGGTTCGTTGCACGGATACGGCTCTTCGCTAGGGTAATCAGGGTACTCTTCGGGGACGGAACCTGCCGCAGAGAGCACCGGTACACAACATTACCAAACAATATGCAACAATATGATGCATGCATGAAACATGGCAATATGAGTGTGTTGGGCTAATGCAACTAAAACCAGAAGGGTTTGAGCAAATTTGAATCAAAGATTCAAATTTCAAATTCAAATATGGCCTCTTTAAGTGCTTTTCCTTGTTCTGATTAAAACATCAATTTAACTTGTTTGATCATGCATGAAAATAGTACAGATGGATAGATTGGATTTTTCTGATCATTTTTCATATATAATTTGTCCAATTTGGAGTTACAGAATAAAAGTTATGAATTTTTGAAGTTTAAATAATATTCTGGAATTTCCTGATTTAATTTAAATCCAGAAATTCAATTACTGCGTCAGCCTGACGTCAGCATGACGTCAGTGGTCAACTGTGGCTGGTTGAAGTCAAACCTGACGTGTGGGGGCCACACGTCAGTGACAGGGGGGGTTAAACAGATTTAAATTAATCCTAATTACTAATTAGTGGCGCTGGGGCCCACTGTCAGTGTCAGGGGGGGTTGACTAACAGTAGTTAGCGCTAACCTAACCACCTGGCCGACAGGGCCCACGCGTCAGTGACCCTGGGGGGTCAAACCCCAGGTCGGTCAAGTCAAACCCCACCGGCGACATGACGCCGGCGAGATCCGAGACGGCGGCGAGAGTGCTTTTTGCCATTCCGGCGACCAAATGGACGGCGGAAGGCATCTACGTGTTGCTGAGGCTGAGCCGCGTCTATTGGTGGTGGTGGTTGGGCTCGGGGTGGCCGGAGTTGACGGCGGCGAGCTCGGCTGCGGTGGCCGGAGTTCGGGTGCGGTCGGGATCAGTGTTGCAGGGGGTTTGGGGAGGCGTTGGTGCGTTCTACGTGCTCCTGGTGATGTGTGGAGCACGATGGCGAGCTCAGTTGGGCGCTACGGCGACCGTGGCCACGACGGCGACATCGCCGGCGGCGTGGAGCTCTCGGTCGAGGTGGAGCTGGGGCCTAGAGGTCGGGAGAGACCAGGGAAGAAGGGGAAAACGCTCCGGGGGCTCACCGCGGTTGCAGTGGGCGTCGAAGCGGGCTCGGGGACGCGCCGGAGACGACGAATTTGACGGCGACGGTGGTCGGAGTCCGAAGAGGGGAACGGCGACGTGGCGGCGATGCAGGGCTTCCGGGGAGCTGTGGAGCGGTGGGGAGGAAGAAGGAGTTGTGGCGGAGCTTCTGAGCTAATCGGGGGAGCGAGGGGTGGTCGGAGGCGGTGGCTATGGCGAACGGCGGCGACGGTCGTGTTCGGCCGTGTGAGAGAGAGAGCGAGGGAGAGGAAGGAGAGAGCCAGGGAGAGTGAGAGAGAGCAGGGGGGATCGGGACGGGCTGCGGGCGTCGTCCACGCGGCCAGGAGGGCGTCGGCAAGCAGGAGGTGGCCGCGCGGCCGCGCGCGCGCGAGCACGCAGCAGCTTCGGGGCGTGGGGAGGAAGACGACGGGGAGCTACAGTGCTGGGCTGGGTCGGTTGCTGGCTGGGCCGGCCGGCTGGCTGGGCCGCACAGGTAAGTCTTTCTCCCTCTCTTTTCTGTTTTCTGTTTTTATTTAATATATCTGCAACTTTGTTGAATTAAATAAAATACCTAGGCAATTCCAAAAATCACCAAACTACTCCTGGCTCATGGTTGGATTATTTCCAACATGAAACATTTTAGTTTGGAGATATTTGAGCATTTAAATATTTTATATAATTTTAAATGCCCAAATTCAAATAGTTATGATTTAATTCAAAAACCCTAGGATGGCCTAGGAAAATGTGCACCACTTTTGCAGAGGTTCTGAACCAAGACAAAAATGATGGGCATTTTAGAAGGGCATTTCAGGTTCATTGAAAATTATTTTAGTAAACCCTAGTTGGTTTCAGAGGGGACTGGGGGTTCTGTCATCCCCATTTCAAGTTTCTGATGAAAGAGTAAACATGATGCAACACTCTAATGCATGACTAGCTAGGGTGTGACACACGGTGTAAAAGAGTTGGGCCAGAAGAGTCCCGGGCTGCCCACGAGAGTGGGGGCGTGCCCACCCCCTGGGCGCGCCTCCCTACCTCGTGGACAGCCAAGAGACCCCCTGACTTGTTCTCGACGCTGAAACCTCTTATATATATAGAAACCCCCAAAACATAACCTAGATCAGGAGTTTCGCCACTAGAAGCCTTCATAGCCGCCGAAAACCAATCTAGACCCGTTCCGGCACCCTGCTGGAGGGGGGAATCCCTCTCCGGTGGCCATCTTCTTCATCCCGGTGCTCTCAATGACGAGGAGGGAGTAGTTCACCCTCGAGGCTGACGGTATGTACCAGTGGCTATGTGTTTGATCTCTCTCTCTCTCTCTCTCGTGTTCTTGATTCGGCATGATCTTGATGTATCGCAGGCTTTGCTATTATAGTTGGATCTTATGACGTTTCTCCCCCTCTACTCTCTTGTGATGAATTGAGTTTTCCCTTTGAAGTTATCTTATCGGATTGAGTCTTTAAGGATTTGAGAACACTTGATGTATGTCTTGCATGTGATTATCTGTGGTGACAATGGGATATCACGTGATCTACTTGAAGTATGTTTTGGTGATCAACTTGCGAGTTCCGTGACCTCATGAACTTATGCATAGGGGTTGGAACACATTTTCGTCTTGACTCTCCGGTAGAAACTTTGGGGCACTCTTTGAAGTTCTTTGTGTTGGTTGAATAGATGAATCTGAGATTGTGTGATGCATATCGTATAATCATACCCATGGATACTTGAGGTGACATTGGAGTATCTAGGTGACATTAGGGTTTTGGTTGATTTGTGTCTTAAGGTGTTATACTAGTATGAACTCTATGATAGATTGAATGGAAAGAATAGCTTCGTGTTATTTTACTATGGACTCTTGAATAAATCGATCAGAAAGAATAACTTTGAGGTGGTTTCGTACCCAACAATAATCTCTTCGTAGTTCTCCGCTATTTGTGACTTTGGAGTGACTCTTTGTTGCATGTTGAGGGATAGTTGTATGATCCAATTATGTTATTATTGTTGAGAGGAGTTGCACTAGTGAAAGTATGAACCCTAGGCCTTGTTTCCTAGCATTGCAATACCGTTTGTGCTCACTTTTATCATTAGTTACCTTTCTGTTTTTATATTTTCAGATTACAAAAACCTATATCTACCATCCATATTGCACTTGTATCACCATCTCTTTGCCGAACTAGTGCACCTATACAATTTGCCATTGTATTGGGTGTTTTGGGGACACAAGAGACTCTTTGTTATTTGGTTGCAGGGTTGCCGAGAGAGACCATCTTCATCCTACGCCTCCCACGGATTGATAAACCTTAGGTCGTCCACCCGAGGGAAATTTGCTACCGTCCTACAAACCTCTGCACTTGGAGGCCCAACAACGTCTACAAGAAGAAGGTTGTGTAGTAGACATCAAGCTCTTTTCTGGCGCCGTTGCCGGGGACGCTTGTAGGTATATCTTTTGATCTTGCAATCGAATCTTTTTGTTTCTTGTTTTATCACTAGTTTAGTCTATAAAAGAAAACTACAAAAAAAATGGAATTGAGGGTACCTCATATGCTTCATCTTTTTAATGTCTTTCATGAAAATAAGGATTCCGATAATTGTGCCAAGGTGATAGAAGAAGAATGCATTAAAATGTTTGGCACTAAATCCTTGAATGATGAGCATGATTGCAGTGTTGTTAGTATGAACTCTTTGAATATCCATAGTACTAATGATTATTGCACTAGTCATGATGAAAATGTATCTTATAAGCATGTCAATTTTGGTGGAGTGCATAGAGTTTGCAAGTACACACCAAATAGGGAAGATAGATTTTGCAAGAGGCATACGTATTTAGAAACTAAATGGTTGCAAGAAAGGCTAGATGTTTGTGCCGAAGATTTAAAATTTCTTTGCCATCCTTGTGAACTTTGCAATGACGTGATCATTTAAATATCCAATGCAAATTGTTTCATGATCGAATCATGTCCAAAAATTGTGATGACATGATTTCCCTTGCACATCATAATGAACTTAGTTTGCTTCTGGGTTATGAAGAAATGAAATGTATAACTAAGGATATTCCAGAATTTTTCCTCAATAATGTTCTTGATCTTGATCTAGAGGAAATTTATATGTATTGTGCGGTGAATTGCATTGAAAATCCTTATATTGCCAATTACATAAAGACAAGAAAACAAATAGAAGATGAAGAGAATACTAATGAAAGGGAAGAGACTTCCCAATATCTTCCTATTATTTCTGATGATGAATCAGGTAACGAGGAGGAGCCTTCTATTCAACCAATCTCATTAATAAGGATCTCCAAAAGAGGATTAAACCCACACATGATATGGAGAAGAAAAAATAAAAGACGGAGAAGCAAAGGTAAAAAATTCATCCCTCTCAAATGATGTTGCTCCTACTACTCATTGTGAT
The DNA here is from genome assembly GCF_018294505.1 of Triticum aestivum. Taxonomy (NCBI): domain Eukaryota; kingdom Viridiplantae; phylum Streptophyta; class Magnoliopsida; order Poales; family Poaceae; genus Triticum; species Triticum aestivum. The sequence continues at coordinate 157,216,850 of NC_057806.1, forward strand.
GATATTAGTTGCTATAATATTGGTGCTATCCATACTATTAATTATGAGAGTGATTATGCTTATGATATGAAAAGGCCCAAGCTTGGGGATGCTAGCTTTGATGAGAATGACATGTTTGAGAATGTATTTGCTGCAATTAATGTTTGTCCCAAGCTTGGGGATGATATGTTTAATGAAGATCATATTTTTAACCTCCCAAGTTTTGATATGCAAATTTATTATGATGATAGCATGCCTCCTATTTATGATGATTATATTGATGAAAGTGGGTTTGGAAGAGTGTCAACTTTAGGAAGTAATGATCCCACTATTTTGGAGGGTGTTGAATATTATTGTGACAATTATGAGAGTGGATTTGGAGAGGTTATGTCTTTAGTTACTAATGATTCCACTATCTTGGAAGAGGTTTCAATCGATTATGATGAGAACAAATTTGCTACTTATGATAATTATTGTGATGATACTTATGCTGTAAAAATTAGTGATGGTTATATTTATAAAACTTTTCATGATTATGATTACCCTTTTTTTGAATTTTATTCTTTCAGTGTGGAAAAAATTTATAGTATTCGATTTTCTTATGAAACACTCAGTATTCCGAATGAGAAGAATTTTGCTTATGTGGAGAGTAGTAAAATTTCTATGCTTGTAGATCATGAAAAGAATGCTTTATGTGATGGTTCCATTGTTGAATTCATTCATAATGCTACTGAAAATTATTATGAGGGAGGAACATATGCTTGTAGGAATTGCAATAATATCAAGTTTCCTCTCTATGTGGTTAAAGTTCTGAAGTTATGCTTGTTTTGCCTTCCTATGCTAGTTGATTATTGTTCCCATAAGTTGTTTGTTCACAAAATCCCTAAGCATAGGAAGTGGGTTAGACTTAAATGTGCTAGTCATATTCTTCATGATACTCTCTTTACGTTTCAATTTTTATCTTTTACGTGAGCATCATTGAAATCATCATGCCTAGCTAGGGGCGTTAAACGTTAGCGCTTGTTGGGAGGAAACCCAATTTTTTTGTTCTTTGCTTTTTGCTCCTGTTAGTAATAAATAATTCATCTATCCTCTGTTTAGATGTGGTTTTATGTTTTAATTAGTGTTTGTGCCAAGTAGAACCTTTGGGAAGACTTGGGTGAAGTCTTTGCGATCTTGCTGTAAAAAACAAAAACATTTGTGCTCATGAGATTAGCTGCCATATTTTACTGGAGAGTGCGATTAGGTTGATTATTTTTGCAGATGATTAATAGACAAATTACTCAGGTCCATCAATTTATTTCATAATTTTTGGAGTGACAGGAGTATTCGAATGATACAGATTACTACAGATTGTTCTGTTTTTGACAAATTCTGTTTTCATTGTGTTGTTTGGTTATTTTGATGAAGCTATGAGTAGTATTGGAGGGTATGAACCATAGAGAAGTTGGAATACAGTAGATATTACACCAATATGAATTTAGAATGAGTTCAAAGCAGTACCTAAGTGGTGAATTATTTTCTTATACTAACGGAGCTTACGAGTTTTCTGTTATGTTTTGTGTTGTGAAGTTTTCAAGTTTTGGGTAAAGATTCGATGGATTATGGAGTAAGGAGTGGCAAGAGCCTAAGCTTGGGGATGCCCAAGGCACCCCAAGGTAATATTCAAGGACAACCAAGAGCCTAATCTTGGGGATGCCCCGGATGGCATCCCCTCTTTCGTCTTCGTTCATCGGTAACTTTACTTGAGGCTATATTTTTATTCACCACATGATATGTGTTTTGATTGGAGCGTAATTTTATTTTATTTTGTTTTGCTTGCTATTTGAATAAAATACCAAGATCTGAAATTATTAAATGTTAGAGAGTCTTCACATAGTTGCATAATTATTCGACTACTCATTGATATTCATTTACATCTTTTGAAGTAGTTTGTTATTTTCTCTAGTGCTTCACTTATATATTTTTAGAGCACGATGGTGGTTTTATTTTTAAGAAATAGATGAACTCTCATGATTCACTTATATTATTTTGAGAGTCTTTAGAACAGCATGGTAATTTGCTTTAGTTATGAATTTAGTCCTAATATGTAGGCATCCAAGAGGGATATAATAAAAACTTACATATATAGTGCATTGAATACTATGAGAAGTTTGATACTTGAAGATTGTTTTGAGATATAATGATGGTGATATTAGAGTTGTGCTAGTTGATTAATTGTGACTTGTGTTGAGGTTTGAAAGTCACGTAGCATGCACGTATGGTAATCGTTGTGTGACAAATTTGAAACATGAGGTGTTCTTTGATTGTCTTCCTTATAAGTGGCGGTCGGGGACGAGCGATGGTCTTTTCCTACCAATCTATCCCCCTAGGATCATGCGCATAGTTCTTGGTTTTTGATGACTTGTAGATTTTTGCAATAATTATGTGAGTTCTTTATGACTAATGTTGAGTCCATGGACTATACGCACTCTCACCCTTCCATATTGCTAGCCTCTTCGGTACCGTGCATTGACTTTCTCACCTCGAGAGATGGTGCAAACTTCGCCGGTGCATCCAAACCCCGTGATATGATATGCTCTGTCACACATAAACCTTTATATCTTCCTCAAAACAGCCACCATACCTACCTATTATGGCATTTCCATAGCCATTCTGAGATATATTGCCATGCAACTTTCAACTGTTCCGTTCATCATGACACACATCATCATTGTCATATTGCCTTGCATGATCATGTAGTTGACATCGTATTTGTGGCAAAGCCACCATGCATAATTTATCATACATGTCACTCTTGATTCATTGCCCATACTGGTACACCGCCGGAGGCATGCATATAGAGTCATATTTTGTTCTAGAATCGAGTTGTAATCTTTGAGTTGTAAATAAATAGAAGTGTGATGATCATCATTAATAGAGCATTATCCCGAAAAAAGGAAAAAAAATAAAGGCAAAAAAAGGAAAGGTGAAATAAAAAAAGAAAAAAAGAAAGGCCAAATAAAAAAAGGGGGCCAAATAAAAAAAAGGAAATACAAGTGGATAATGCTACTATCCTTTTTCCACGCTTGTGCTTCAAAGTAGCACCACGATCTTTATGATAGAGAGTCTCTTGTTTTCTCACTTTCATAAAATAGTGGGAATTTTTCATTATAGAACTTGGCTGCTATATTCCAACAATGGGCTTCGTCAAATGCCCTAGGTCTTCGTGAGCAAGCAAGTTGGATGCACACCCACTTAGTTTATTTTGTTGAGCTTTCATACATTTATAGATCTAGTGCATCCGTTGCATGGCAATCCCTACTCCTCGCATTGACATCAATTGATGGGCATCTCCATATCCCATTGATTAGCCGCATCAATGTGAGACTTTCTCCTTTTTTGTCTTCTCCACACAACCCCCATCATTATATTCTATTCCACCCATAGTGCTATGTCCATGCCTCACGCTCATGTATTAGGTGAAAGTTGAAAAAAGTTTGAGATTACTAAAGTATGAAACAATTGCTTGGCTTGTCGTCGGGGTTGTGCATGATGAGAGCATTTTTCTGTGACGAGAATGAAGCATAGCCAAACTATATGATTTTGTAGGGATAAGCTTTCTTTGACCATGTTACTTTGAGAAGACATAATTGCTTAGTTAGTATGCTTGAAGTATTGTTATTTTTATGTCAATATTAAACTTTTGTCTTGAATCTTATGGATATGAATATTCTTGCCACAATAAATAAGATTACATTGATAAGTATGTTAGGTAGCATTCCACAACAAAAATTTTGTTTTTATCATTTACCTACTCGAGGACGAGCATGAATTAAGCTTGGGGATGCTTGATACGTCTCCAACGTATCTATAATTTTTTATTGTTCCATGCTATTATATTATTAACCTTGGATGTGTTATATGCATTTATATGCTATTTTATATGATTTTGGGGACTAACCTATTAACCTAGAGCCTAGTGCCAGTTTCTGTTTTTCCTTGTTTTTGAGTTTTACAGAAAAGGAAAATCAAATAGAGTCCAACTGATCTGAAACTTCACGGAACTTTTTTTTGGAACATAAGAAGGCCATGGAGTAAAAGAGTTGGGCCAGAAGAGTCCCGGGCTGCCGACGAGGGTGGGGGGCGTGCCCACCCCCTGGGCACGCCTCCCTACCTCGTGGACAGCCCGAAGGCCCCCTAACTTGTTCTCGATGCCAAAACCTCTTATATATATGGAAACCCCCAAAACATAACCTAGATCAGGAGTTCCGCCGCCAGAAGCCTCCGTAGCCACCGAAAACCAATCTAGACTCGTTCTGGCACCCTGCCGGAGGGGGAACCCCTCTCTGGTGGCCATCTTCATCATCCCGGCGCTCTCAATGACGAGGTGGGAGTAGTTCACCCTCGGGGCTGAGGGTATGTACCAGTAGCTATGTGTTTGATCACTCTCTCGTGTTCTTGATTCGGCACGATCTTGATGTATTGCAAGCTTTGCTATTATAGTTGGATCTTATGATGTTTCTCCCCCTCTACTCTCTTGTGATGAATTGAGTTTCCCTTTGAAGTTATCTTATCAGATTGAGTCTCTAAGGATTTGAGAACACTTGATGTATGTCTTGCATGTGCTTATCTGTGGTGACAATGGGATATCACGTGATCTACTTGATGTACGTTTTGGTGATCAACTTGGGAGTTCTGTGACCTCGTGAACTTATGCATAGGGGTTGGCACACGTTTTCATCTTGACTCTCCGGTAGATACTTTGGGGCACTCTTTGAAGTTCTTTGTGTTGGTTGAATAGATGAATCTGAGATTGTGTGTTGCATATTGTATAATGATACCCGCGGATACTTGAGGTGACATTGGAGTATCTAGTTGATTTGTGTCTTAAGGTGTTATTCTAGTAGGAACTCTATGATAGATTTAACGGAAAGAATAGCTTCGTGTTATTTTACTACGGACTCTTGAATAGATCGATCAGAAAGAATAACTTTGGGGTGGTTTCGTACCCTACAATAATCTCTTCGTTTGTTCTCCGCTATTAGTGACTTTGGAGTGACTCTTTGTTGCATTTTGAGGGATATTATATGATCCAATTATGTTATTATTGTTGAGAGGACTTGCACTAGTGAAAGTATGAACCCTAGGCCTTGTTTCCTAGCATTGCAATACCGTTTGTACTCACTTTTATCATTAGTTACCTTGCTGTTTTTATATTTTCATAGTACAAAAACCTATATCTACCATCCATATTGCACTTTTATCACAATATATTCGCCAAACTAGTGCACCTATACAAATTAACATTGTATTGGGTGTGTTGGGGACACAAGCGACTCTTTGTTATTTGGTTGCAGGGTTGCTTGAGAGAGACCATCTTCATCCTATGCCTCCCATGGATTGATAAACCTTAGGTCATCCACTTGAGGGAAATTTTCTACTGTCCTACAAACCTCTACATTGGAGGCCCAACAGCGTCTACAAGAAGAAGGTTGTGTAGTAGACATCATCCTCCACCATGCCAGAGTGCCTACCAAGACCGTGTCGTCCACTTCTAGAGATGGACGTTTCTCATCCACGGCGACAGACCAAGAGCCTTGCATCACGCCCTCTTGCTTCATCGGTGCTGTCATCCTCTTTGCCAGGGCCGCTCACACGACCTTCTCGTCCACCGCAATGGGACTTATCCCCAATGCACCCATCTAGCATCGCAGATCTGCTTCAACACCACCGGCAGCCATCGCACCCCCGATGCCTACACTGCGCCGCAAGAGAGGTGGTAATTCATATCTCCTTAACTTTTTGATATCAACCAGAAAATAGATCGTAACTGGGTTACTGTACTCTCTTTTCAGCTCTTAGAATTTATTTCTTATTTCAAAGCAAACAAGGGATGCTAAATAGCATTTCTCTGGTTTGCAGCTTTAAATCTGCCATGGCACAGTCATAATAGGGTTTAATTGATCATGTTGGTTCTGTGGTGGTTTATTTAATAGAAATCGGAGGGGAAACCCTCTTTTTATCAAAAAATGCTTAGGTTTCCCCCTTTTATGATCACTATACGATCAGCATACATGCTTCGTATCATAATAGCACTACTCCACCCATCAAGCTAAACAAGCTTAGTTGTTCAAATACGAATATGATATTATTGAAACAGAGTCGTTTAATTGGTTAGCTAAATGTTCCTAATTTAGTTTCAAAAATGCATGTACGCCGCTCGGGTATATATCTCTATAGGGTACCCATGGTGGGCCACGGCCCACCCTAGGATTTTGGGTCGGCCCAGGTCCCGATTCCCCTCTGTTCTGTTGTGCTTTCGATCTCTACTCGCCCCCAGCCGCCTGCCTCACCGGCGACTTGTCATCCCCGGACGACATGACTCTAGGAGGAGACGCCGGACTAACAGGAGGTTAAGAGCCGCTCGCCCAACAGCGTCACCACTGTCCGGGTGCACCGCCGTGCCTACTTTCCCAGTTTGTTCAGGGCTCAGGCATGCAACAGCCAGTAAGCCAACCCGATTTATCCTAAGATACATACTCAACACTGAGCAGCCACTCCTCATCACCCATTTTCTAATTGATTCATTACTCATTAGGCAGGACTATCATTAGGGGTTGTTGTTTACTGAGTGCTACCTACACTTAATGGTTCAGATGTATTTCAGTAATCTTTAGTACCTGTAAAGTTCACAGGGTTTCAAAATTCTGGACCTAGGAACAGAAACTAGTCATTTTGGATTGTTGGTCGTAGTGACATTTACCCAGATTACTACTGCAGGCTAGGTTTGATGACAATTTTACTTGTCTTACTTACTCATTCGATATGATATCCAATTATTCACGTCGATTAGTTGCGAACAATAAGTGCTAGACCAACTTCTTGATTTAGATTTTGGACGGTCTCTCACTGCAGTTACAATTATGCATACTTGTCCTAGTAAGCTCACAAGTAATGATTGATTCACTACATCTATGCTTGCCTTGTCATATTTGTTGTCAATATTCTTTAGGGTGGACAACCCTGTTTGAATATATTGGAACCGCAGACATGAGTGTATAGTATTTCTCTATGTGACCTCTTCCATCATGTGTGGGCAACGAACACTGCATTGTATAGAAAGAAAGTGTTATTTCCACCTTTTACATAGACTACAATCTTTTACATGGAATACAATTTGCCTACTTGCTTTGTGTCACACTACCAGCACTCCACCCTTGAAGCTAAACATTATGCTATTCATAATTCCTTAGTTTATTTGTTTCGAATTTGATATGATTCTAATGTTCCTACTTAATTTTTGAAATGTGTGTCTACCTGTTATTGAGACATAAGAATTTGTATTTCTGTGTGTGGTCTGTCAGCATAGTTGAGGATGAACTTTGCATATGCAGGGGTCTATAGGGGACACTCTTCGAGTTGAATCCGCAATGCATTCCATAGATAATCTGACTACTTTTTATGTTTGCACGAATCTCAGATACTGAACAACATCATAATGATTATGAGCTTGCGCGCATGAAAAGAATAAAGCAAAACAATGCCATGATTGTTAAACTTGGCATTAAGGGACCGAAACCAAGTCTGGATGCAATGTAATGCAAACACTCTCCACCTACAGATTCATGCTCAGAAAATGATCCTAACAATGATTCTGAGCTAGAGGGAGACCTAAGTCAATGTAGCTCCCTAGTGGAGGATTCAGAGGAATATGCCCTATCTTATTCACCCATCAAGGTGCTTGCTCTAACTTTCCAAAGATATATTGGTGGCACATATCTTGCAACTAATGCTTTGCATTGGTTCTACTTTGTTGCACTGCCACTAGCTTAGTTTACACATCGTGTATGTGAAGCCCTGCCTATCCATTTTCAGTACATATTCCATCTGTCATCATACCATATTTATCCATTCAAATGATGTTCATGTGTATCAGACTTTCAAAAGGAAGAGGGCGATTGTTGATCATGGAGTAGCATGAGCAAAGCTTTTGGAAAAGGGAGTGACACCTGATAAATCAAATAGCCAGTTAGGTGTAGTTGCAATATCACCTAACACACAAAACACGACCGCCACTCTAGCCCTACTACACTGGTCATCTCTCATGCCCCAACTCAGCGAACCCCAACTGTAGCAAATAGTATGATGATGCCAGTTGACATAGCACCAGCTCTACGATGCAAAACCCCCATTCCAGCAAAGTGTACACCAAATCCATTTGCCAAATTCTTTTTCAAACCAGAGAGAGCCCCGATTGCAGCAAATAGGACCCATGTTCCATTTCTTCCCAGTTTAGAAGACGAGGCTTATATTGTTGTCAGGAACTTTGTGCGCATCTTTCCTTCACAGAAAGATTATACCGGAGACACAAAACAATTTCCAGCCTTCCTCCGCAACTTACACGTAAGTAATGTAGTAATGTTATTCATGGTAATTACTGCATATGTTTCAGCTGACAGAAGACGCAAGGTTTCATTCTTTTAAATAGGCGACGACCAAACTGGATTGTCAAGGCAAAAAAGGGTTGGTTGCACTTTTCAAGCACTTGTTGATGAAGTATCGTTCGTACCTCAGGCAAGCACACTTCAATGGCAAGCCTCTAAACAAAATTTCTGTAAAGTCTCCGGTGGTACATTTATCAAACAGTGACTAGAATAATCTTGTTACACATTGGTCTCGTTTGCAGTGTAAGGTACTGTCCATGATGTCACATCACAATTTGAACTACATTTCTACATTTTCCTTAACGTCTCACTTGTACGAAAACTATTAGCAGAAGAACATTCATTCTCAAGGGACCACAAAATCTCGCAACTATACTACACACTTCATTGCTCTTGTGAGTACCTCTTGCCCTGTATGACCATACTTACTTCCATAGCTGGTTGGTTATGTAGCATCACTGCAGATGTTAGCCTCGTTATCATCCCTTTGGTGGACATTATAAGATCTATATGGACTCTTACATAAATTTAGAATCAACCCAATGCTTTTGAAGAGGTTTAGCTCTTCAGTCCTCTTGTAAGGACTGAACATCGTCTATCATTGTACTTACATTAACAGCTACTCCCTCCATCCCATAATATAAGAACAGTTTGTATAGTACACCTGTGTTCAAAACACTCTTATATTATGGGAAGAGGGATTGGTTCATTGTGTAGCATTCAACATCTTATCTTCCTTACCCACCATTTACTAAAAAATATCATATCTATATTTAATCTTACCAAAAAGTTGAATACACAGACAATGCCAATGCAGAAGTGTAGCCCATTGCTCTTGTCAGTACATTTTGTCCTATAACGCTTGTACTTCCAGGGATTGGTAGTTGATTATGTAGCATCAATCTGCATCTTATCTTCATTATCCTCTATCCCTTCTAGTATTATCATATCTATAATTACTCTCTACAAAATGTAGAGTATAGGCAATGCTTATGAAGAAGATTCTGTGCTGAAATTCTTGAGTTATCCGTCCCTTGACATTGAGAATGGTATTATAAAGACAGTGTTAACTGTTAATATAACTCAGTCCTTCTAAAGCCTTTATCCTCAACTTCTGTTTAATTTGCTTATACTCCCTATCATTAACTGTTGTTTAGTTTGTTGTTTCTATCAAAATGCATGTTCGCAACAACCGCAAGTTCCAAGTTTTACTTGTAAAACCAAATTACTTATTCATACCATGCACATTACTCAATACTCCCTATATGTATGCTTGTTTTTGTGGATATATAATCCAGTGTGTGGTGAAACAACCCATGTTTGCATCTTGTCATCTCATGTTTTATCTTACACATGTGGCTGATGATATGAACAACATGCCATGCACATTAACCAAAATAGATACAATGATTGTCTTTGCCCTTCATCTATCTCTACTGCAGGTCGCTGCTAACGCGACACTACGATCAGCGACCCTTCGACGAAACTGTGTGTGATGCAATAATCACAAAAGGTGGTGTAAAATAACCATCCAAAAAGGTGTAAAACATTTGTGATGACAGATGCATCAAACATGGTTCAGATTTTACTTGCGTGTGCGATGCAGGGCATACGGTTCAGTTCAACTAACTGTTTGCGATGTGGCAGAACAAAATAAACGGGTAGCCAGATAAAGGTGTGTGCGATATACAGCTTATGGTTCACTCGGATGAACTATTTATGATTAGGCAACACAATAGAAATGGTCAGCCAAATAAAGGTGTGTACGATATATGGCATACGGTTCACTTGGATGAACTGTTTTCGATTAAGCAATGCAACAGAAACGGTTCAATAAGATCAAGGTGTGTGCAATGGAGGGCTTACAGTTCATTTCGATAAACTATTTGTGTTGAGCTAAGAGAACAGAAACGTTTCACATAAACAAGATGTGTGTAATATGCGGAAAACATCCGACTACATAGGTGGCTAATACACACATGACATTTCCACACACCAAAGTAAACTATTACATGCATAATTAACTAGGATAAGCGATCATCTGATTATCATCTACTTCTTGTGCTAGCTCGATGTTCCTTCTACACTAAGTTACCATTAATTGATGGCATTTTATGAACACGCCACCATTTCCTGCCATTTCCTCACCTGTTTCCTGCCACCCAGTGATATTGCACATAAACCTAAGCGGTGCGTGATGCACGGAGGCAATAAGCGTAGCCTGTAGCACATCCACCTTTTCCAAGCATGCCAACCCACCAAAGCGCCTCCTCTGCCATCAACCTCATCGACGAGGAAAAAAAGCAGGCGCCATGGCCCGTCAAGGCCGCGGCGGTCCCTGGCAACGCGATGGATGACGCCGTGATGCGCGTCATCGCCAGGGTTGAGCAGACCCTTGGTGCATGGCGCTTCAGCATCATGAATCAAGATAGGCATGTCAGTGCCGACAGGCTGCAGCTTGCCACACAACATGATCGATGGCGCACCATAGTGCAAGCTAGGCACGTCCGCGCCGATAGGCTGCGGCTCGCCGCACGGCGAGATCGTTGGAGCACCGCAGAGCGAGAGGCGCGGTGTGCCACACAGCAAGAGCGGATCCATCAGCGCTTGCCCGCTATCAACAGTGCGTCGCAGCTAGGTACACGTCCCGTCAGTACCCCCATTCCTCGGTAGGAGTGGGCAGAGGCCATCTGCGTCGTACTTGCACTAGAGGTCGGCCGCGCAGTACATGCACCGGATGCCCGTGGCGCCGTTCGCATGGGTTGCGCCGTTCGCCTTGTCCGTGGCCCACTCGATTCCAACACGCTGGTCGGTAGGCTCGACCGCCTCCTTGGCCCAGGTGTCCACCTGGGCGCAGTAGAGGAATATGGCCGTCGCATCCTCGATCTGGTGATCTCCGATGAAATAGCCAACTTGGAGCTCGAGATCGCACTCCAGATGTACCGTGAGCATGTCAACCGCTTGGATGAACGCCTTCACGAGTTCAAGTAGAGCCAAGAGCTGCCCTAGGCAAGGGCTGCTGGTCATGGTCTCATGGACGCGTTGTATTTTGTTGAGTCGTTTCGACGTGGATAGCTATGTATTCACAGCAATCATAGTATTGCTCTCTTTAATGCTCTGTTTGAATGTGTGTACTCTGTTTTCCGTTCTTATATGTTCTGTTTCAATGTGTGTATATACACTTTCCATTCTGTATATGTGGATGATAATAGCTAGATTCAAATTAGTATATGAGAACATATAAAAATGGAATTCATAATATATATATATATTGATTGTTCATTAGTTCATCACAGTATATATATATATAATGTCATCACATATACGTGATGATACTTAACTACTAGGTACAATGCATAAAATTGAAAACGAACAATACTAAAACTAATAATCCCTCCTGGGCCTGTATTCCGGCAGCCCCTTGCTAGCAGCTCCCTGGTGCGCGGCGTCTTCCCAGTGCGGAGGCAGTACTCCACCTCCTCCGCCTCAGAGTGCTTGACGTACTGATCTGCCTCTTGCTGGGGAACACGCGCGAACGATCTTGCCATTTCGTTGGGCGACCACCGGAACTCCTCGTTGGTGGCACACTAGAGCTTATCGGCCCACCTCCACGCAGCGACGAGGCGCCCAGCCCCTATGACCTTCCTCGCAAAGTATCATCTTCGTACACCTCCTCTGCATGATGACGCGCCCAACCCCAAAGCTCCACCGCCTCCTTTTTCCAGGCGGCATCACGGACTTCACAGGACGCCTGGTACCTGGCTTCCTCCTCCGCCATCTCCTTGTTGAATGCCACGTGCCTGGCTTTCTTAGCCGGCGGCAGCGACTTCCACACAAAAAGATTGTACTGGCCCCAAAACCAATCCAAAGTTGGCGGGTCCGACACAACCTCGTCCGGCGGTGCGTAGGGGTCCTCGTCGCTACTATTCGAGTGAGCATTATTGTGGGGCGGCGACTCCTTGTCGGCGCGTGGTCAGACAGGCAGCGTCATGGCAGAGATTTGAGAGAGAGAGAGAGCAAGAGAGAGAGAGGGCGAGCGAGGGGAGGATGTAGATGAGAGTGTAGGCGGGACGACGCGAGCAAGGTAGTATTTATTGGCGGCCGGAATCTAGATCGACGGCAACAGTTCACATGCTGGTCGCCAGAAGTACACACGATTCCCACAACAAAATTTGTGTGTGAACATAATAGCTGATGGTTTCCAAACCTCGAGCCGCGAGATGACGTGCCAATCATGTGGGGGCTGGTTGTCCTGCCAAGTCTTTACATTTTCTTTTTTAAACACCATATATTTACATCATCTGATGATTTTTTAACTCGCACACAACTACACAAAAATATGATTTTTCAAACTTTTATGGTTAGCCATTGCATGTAGATGTGTTTCAAATTTGAATTATGGTCACTAAATGGTTAGAAAATCAATTAAATGTCTTTAAAAGGTCAAATTACCCCTAGAATTTTCCAACTTTTCACATGAAAGTTGTAGTAGTGCACATTAAATGTAGAAAAAATTTGAAGGCCATAAGAGGAAGCTATCTCCTATTCGTCATCAAACATGCATTGTTCCCTCTCGGAACCACGAGCTTTCTAGTGAGTTGCTCCGGTTTGTGAGGGGTGTGTGTCAAACTTTCGTCAAACAGGACAATTTTTTACCACATCATCTTGGTGGCATGACATTACATCAAAGGTTTCATGTTCTTCTGATCATTTTTTAATTTTTTGGAATCAAAATGCCATGGCACTCCAATTTAATGTACATGGAATTAACTTGCACACAAGTACACAAATATGATTTTTCAAACCGTTATGGTTAGCCGTTGCATGTAGATGTAGTTCAAATTTTAATTACGGTCGTTAAATGCCTAGAAAATCACTTAAATGTCTCTAAAATGTCAAGTGACCCCTGAAATTTTCCAAATTTACACATGACATTTGTATTAGTGCATGTTAGATGTAGAAAAAATTTTGAAGGCTGTAAAAGGATCCTATCTCCCGTTCGTCATTAAACATGCATGGTTTCATCTCAGAACCACACACTCCTAGGAAAATGTTTATAGACAGTAGCATAGTAGTAGCGCTTTTTATAATAAAGCACTGCTACTACTTATCAGTAGTGCATTTTATAAAAAGCGCTACTACTATGCACTTACCAGTAGCACTGTTTTAGTAAAAAACGCTACTACTACACTTGCCAGGCCGTTGCCTGCAGGCCAGGTATAGTAGTAGCGCTTTTATGTATGAAGCGCTACTGCTACCGGACATAACAGTAGTGCTTTCTACATATAAGAGCTACTACTACGGGCTCTTAATCCAGCCCAATGGCCTGTGCTCGACCTCTCTCTCTCACTCCCCCGCCCTCACACACTCACTCGCCTCTCTCCGCCATGGTCGCCACCGCCCTTCCCCGCGCCGGAGCTCTCCCGTCGGCTGCCCTTGCCCGCGCTAGCTCTGCTCCCCCGTCGGCCAACCCTCCCCTGCGCCGGCCTCCTCCCCTGCCGGCCACCCTCGCCCGCGCCGGTTCTGCTCCCCCGCCGGCCTCCTCCCCGCGCCGGCCTCCTCCCCCGCCGGCCTCCTCCACCACCGTGAGGTACTCCTCCTCCCTCCATTTAGTTCATTAGGTTAGTTAACTTAGGTGAATTTAGTTAATTAACTTAGGTGAATTTAGTTAATTAACTTAGATGTCTTTTAGTTAGGGAAGTAGGTTAGGTAACTAATTAAGTAGATGCTAATTTAGGGCAGTGGTGTTTAGTTTATAGAAAAAATTCAATACAATTTTTTTTACTGTTTTTAGTAAGTATTTAATAGAATTAGTTAGAAAATTAGTAGAACTAGTTAAACTAGTTTATTTTTATTAAGTACTAGTTTATTTTATTTATAGTAAGTGCTTAGTTGAAGTAGTTGAATTAAAAAAACTAGTTTATTTTTAGTAAGAAATTTTAGGTATATGATATTTGATGATCTAATTAAAATTTTACTATAGAACTAGTTTATTTTTAGTAAGAAAATTAATAGAAATAGTTTATTTTTTTGGTTAAACCAATTATTCCCGCATTGACGTCGACGATGCCTATCCCGCATCCTTGTCGTGGACTCGGCGGAGGAGGCCTTGGCTTGGTGAGGAGCCATGTCCGGGACTGGGCTCCGCCGGGCTGCTACTAGGAGGTGCTACCTTCCGGGGGCTTAGCTTGGTGAGGAGCCAACCCATCATTGACTTGAACCTTCTTTGGTGGCGGTCAGGTGGGCTAGTGATGGTGCGGAGGCTTGAGGACCCTGCGGAGGTGGTACGTCACCGTGTCAGCGAGGAGGACGAGCATGTCTGTCGCTACATGGTTGCATTGGAGGGCAGGTTCTCCAATACCTGGGAGGTTCTTCAGGGTTCTCACTGGAGCTATGTTACTGTGATGGTTCCTTCTCTTTGGGTGTCCACTGCCAGTGCCGATACCTCTCGTTCGCTACGATTTTAGATGTATTAGTGATGTTATATGTATGATACTGTTCGAGATCTATTAGTGATAGTATTTGACGATGTACGGATGAAAGAGATGGTTTAGTTTTGCTTATTGAATGAATGCTAATTTGAATACAAATTTATTTTATGATTTGGTTTTGCTTATTTAATGCTCAAATTGAAAAACTACTCCATCAAGTTTGAATGCTCACATGATGTAGATATAAACATGTATATCTTGTGTTGCTCAAATAGGATATGTGCTTGCCCAAGTGGCCGGCCATGTTTGTAGGTTACACCTCCTACAGTGGCCTATGTTTTGCCGGAGTTTTGATTAATTTCCGTTCCGACAAATTTCAGGCGCTCGATACGTCCTTTTTTAGCAAAGGTCATGCCGGATTTTTCCATGAATTCTGGCATGACTTGTGCTAGAATATGTAGGAAATATCGAGTGGCCTGGATTTTCTTGAAAAATAATTAATAATATTTTGGCTTGACTTTAAGTCTATCGAGGCTCCATCAGCGAAGGTCGAAAAATCAGTGAGGGAGTGTATCCACCATATATGAGAGAGGACGAAGAAGCCCGACTATTGTTGTGGGGGTTGTTTTTCCTACTTCTCCTTGTGCTAGACCTTTGTTATGCACTAGGGGAATAACGACCATCACCGATGGTCAAAAAATCTATGAGGGAGTGTATCCACCATATGTGACAGAGGACGAAGAATCCCCACTGTTGTAGTGGGGGTTGTTACTCCTTCTTCTCCTTGTGCTAGACCTTTGTTATGCACTATGGGAAGGAGGAGTAACGACCATCACCGATGGTCGCAAATGTCAGAGAGGAATCAGTGAGGGAGAGCCTACACCATATAGACTCGGCAGACTGATAGTCAACCCGTGATGAATAATAATGATCTAATTTAATTTTTATAGTACATATATTGAACTTTACAAGTTTAATCTTTGAATTATGAACGTAGGAAATGTCGTCATCGGACGACGAAAGTCTCCCGGGGGAGTGCAGCTGGTGCAACGAGGACCGAGGTCTGTGCATCAGGCCTCACCTGGACGAAGATTGGCGCTTCAGCATTAAGCTCCAGGATACCTTCGATGTTGAAATGGTACGCAAAGACGGAAAGTGTTTTTTCGTAATTAAGCATGACTTCAACTATTTCAACGTGTAATTTTCATCTTTTACAATTCGAGTAGCTTATCCCATGCCATGCAAGACGCTATGTCTTGGAGAGGATGAGTTTTGAAGACCATGAAAATTTCGAAACAAAGAAAATTCACCTAAGGACCCATCATGATATGGACTTTGAAGTAAATCTGTATAATTCTGAGAGAGTAACCCATTTTGGTTGCAAAAATTGGGAAGCACTTTGCAAGATGTATGATTTTTATGAGGGTATGCTTGTCACCATGGATCTTGGTGATCCTGACATCGACCAAGACAATATGGACATTTGGGTCCTTGTTGATACGCTTCCAATTCTACCACTATGTGAGTTTCTCAGTGTTATTAACTAATTTATATTGTTCATTTCAAAATAGTTGATAGCTTATTTCCATTGACAACTTATTTTCATTATTCAAACAATGTGCGGAACATGGTAGACAGAACCTACTACACCGATGGCTCTGAGTTAACTTATAAGGAGAAAAATCATCTGGTTGCATTTTGTACTGATCTTGAGAATTACAATATCTATTAATAAACTCCTCCACATTATGGTCAATACGTGCCACTAGTGCACGTGTTGAACTACGGTAACATCCATGGAGATGCCATGGTAAGGTTTCTTAGTATTACGACATCTGTGCATCTTTTGCATAAATTCTTTTAAAACTTAACTACATTGCTAACAACGAAGTTATTACTGTGTTTTTTAAGAAAATCCCAAATGATTGTATACCTCATCTAATGTATTAGAATGGTCGCCTTGATGTTTTGAACATACGACCAGGTCATCCTACGAATCTCACCTGTCCATATCGGATTTCTAAAAGAAGTGGATACATGAAAATCAAAGAATGGAAAAAATGTATGGACAGTCTTAAGGAGGTACTTGGAAGCAACATTGTGAGAAAGGAAAGAATTGAAGACAGGATAATCTCCATTCTCCATAATGGAGAGTCAAGGCCTATCTTTTTTATGCTATTTTACCTAAGAGAAGGTGGTAGGTCCTAGTTAATAATACTCATGATCATGTGCTGAGAACAACTAAGTAGGATTGGTTAGATGACTATGATGATGATGTGTTATCGAGTAGAAGTTGTATGATCGATGATGATGAGTATGTCTTGTTATTATGATACCAATGATGAGTTATTTATTATTATGATCGATGATGCATGATGCTAAGTTGTTATATGAGCTTCATTAGTTATTATATATAAAAGTGGGTGAAATGAACCTGGTTTAGATTCAAGTGAATCCAACATTGTGGTGCACATCGAAAGTACTACTAATCCAAAGTAGATCAAGTTTGGATTAGAGCAGTACTTTCGACATGCACCACATGTTGCCTCCACTTGAATTTACTCCACGTTCATTTCACCCACTGTTATATAATAAGTAATCATGGTCATAAAATCATATGATGAAAGTACTGTATATAAAACCACACAATGAAAATAAGCTATATTTTTAAAAACACGGGAAAATTTAGGAGCAACGCTTTTTAGAACAAGCGCTAATGCTAAGTAACAGTAGCGTTGTCCAAAGGAAAGCGCTACTGCTAACTAGATATAGCAGTAGCGCTCCCTTTCCGGCGCTACTGCTACTAGTTAGCTGTATCGCTGGGCCCAGCGCTACTGCTATGCTTATTTCAAGCGCTACTACTACTAGGGTTTTCCCTAGTAGTGACGAGCCTTCTAGTGAATTGCTCCGGTTTGTGAGGGGGTTGTGTCCAAACTTTCGTCAAACAGGCCAAATTTTTTTACCACACCATCTTGGTGGCATGACATTACATCAAGCAAGGTTTCATGTTTTTCTGATCATTTTTTAATTTTGGGGAATCAAAATGCCATGGCACTCCATGCATGTGTCCATGCCATGAGACCAATATGTTTGAAAATTCCTTCTAATTTACTAAACATGGAATTAACTCGCACACAAGTACAAAAATATGATTTTTCAAACCGTTATGGTTAGGCGTTGCATGTAGATGTAGTTCAAATTTGAATTACGGTCATTAAATTGCTAGAAAATTAATTTAATGTCTTTAAAAGGTCAAATGACCCCTAGAATTTTCCAAATTTCACATCACAGTTGTATTAGTGCATGTTAAATGTCGGAAAAAAATTGAAGGCCGTAAGAGGAAGCTATCTCCCGTTCGTCATCAAACATTCATTGTTCCCTCTCGAAACCACGATCCTTCTAGTGAGTTGCTCCGGTTTGTGAGGGGGGTGTCCAAACTTTTGTCAAACAGGCCAATTTTTTTTACCACATCATCTTGGTGGCATGACATTACATCAAGCAAGGTTTCATATTTTTCTGATCATTTTTTAATTTTTTGGAATTAAAATGCCATGGCACTCCATGCATGTGTCCATGGCGTGAGACCAATACGTTTGAAAATTCCTTCTAAATTACTGCACATGGAATTAACTTGCACACAAGTACACAAATATGATTTTTCAAACCGTTATGGTTAGGCGTTGCATGTAGATGTAGTTCAAATTTGAAGTACGATCATTAAAATGGCTATATAATAACTTAGGTATCTTTAAAAGGTCAAATGACCCCTAGAATTTACCAAATTTTCACAATATAGTTGTAGTAGTGCACGTTAAGCGTAGAAAAAAATTGAAGACCGTAAGAGGAAGCTATCTCCTGTTCATCATCAAACATGCATTGTTCCCTCTCGGAACCATGAGCCTTCTAGTGAGTTGCTCCGGTTTGTGAGGGGTGTGTCGAAACTTTCGTCAAACATGCCAATTTTTCAACACATCATCTTGGTGGCATGACATTACATCAAGCAAGGTTTCATGTTTTTCTGATCATTTTTTAATTTTTTTGGAACTAAAATGCCATGGCACTCCATGCATACATATGCATGTGTCCATGTCGTGAGACCAATATGTTTGAAAATTCCTTCTAATTTATTACACATGGAATTAGCTTGCACACAAGTACAAAAATATGATTTTCAAACCATTATGTTTAGCCGTTGCATGTAGATGTAGTTCAAATTTGAATTGTGGTCATTAAATGGCTAGAAACTCACTGAAATGTCTTCAAAAGGTCAAATGACCCTGAAATTTTCCAAATTTTGACATGAAAGTTGTATTAGTGCATGTTACACGTAGAAAAAAATTTGAAGGCCGTAAGAGGAAGCTATCTCCCGTTTGTCATCAAACATGCATTGTTCCCTCTCGGAACCACGAGCCTTCTAGTGAGTTGCTCTGGTTTGTGAGGGGTGTGTGTCCAAACTTTCGTCACACATGCCAAATTTTGTACCACATCATCTTGGTGGCATGACATTACATCAACCAAGGTTTCATGTGTCTCTGATATTTTTTAAATTTTTTGGAATTTAAATGCCATGGCGCTCCATGCATAATTGTGTCATAGCCGTTAGACTAATATGTTTGAAAATTCGTTTGAATTTACTGCACATGGAATTAAATCACACACAAGTACAAAAAATGTGACTTTTCAAACCGTTATGGTTAGCTGTTGCATGTTCATGTAGTTCAAATTTCAGTTACGGTCATTAAATGGCTAGAAAATCACTTTAATGTCTTAAAAGGTCAAATGACCCCTAAAATTTTCCAAAATTTGACATGACAGTTGTATTATTACTACAAATTTTCTCATACATTTGAAACACCATCCGTTGCCACTTTACTCCAAATTCGTCTTTCAAAATTAATAAAAAAATATCTACAACATCACACACAGTTGTTTTCTAGGAACCGTTTGCGATGAAAATATCTGGGTCTATTTAAGTCTTCCTCCTTAAGCTTCGCCGGCTTGTCTGCTCCAGTGCCGGCAACCCCCAAATTCACGTATCCCGATCCCCATTCCCACACCCCCTTCTTGCAAAGATGACGCCGTGGAAACGCTTCGTGAAGGCCCGTACGATGGCCGCGTCTCCCTCGAGCGCGGTCGCCTGCGCCGAGAGCGCGGCATCCTACGCCAAGAGTGCCTCCGCATCCGCATTGAGCATGACCGCTTCCATCGAGAGGGTGTCTGCAGCAGCCGACAGGGCAGCTGCAGCAGCTGAGACTGCAGCAGCTGCTGCTGCGAAGGCGGCTGCAAATGCCGAGAGCGCTCGAACTTCCGTGTGTGCCACCGATGTCGCCCTGGCCCGGGTCGAGGCCATCCATGCCAAGATCGAGGATGCACAGGGCAAGATATTCCATACTACCTCGGAATCCAGCATGCAACGCACGTCCGAAAAGGCGGCGGTTGCCATGGAGCACCTGCTTCCTCATGAGGTCGCCGAGCAGGAGCTGGAGATGCAGGAGGCGGCGGAGATCGAGCAGCGCTGGGAGGAAGAGTTGCGCGTGGCCGAGGTCAAGGTAGAGAAGAGTCTGTCCATCAAGGAATCGGTGATGCAGTACCAACGCGAGCTCTGCCGCAACCACTACTACGTGTACTAAAACCTTGAGGGCGGCGCCGAGGACAAGGACGACGATGCGGTCGACTTCAACAGGGGGGACGTGGAGTCCACCAACGGCGGCACGTCGCCAGGACAAGTCATCAACGTCTCATCTCACACCGGCGATGCATAGGCCGGTGCGGCGGCGGATTTGTTAAAATTATGCGTACTTACGCTTTGTTTTTAATGCTGGTCTCTTGTTAGAGCAATGTTCAGGTCAACTGGCTCTTTTTAGTTACTAAAAATTCTTGATTCAGTAAGTTTGGCCTGTCTGATGACGCTCTTTTGTGTACCCAGATTAGCAAGCGATGTTAAATTATGCAATGACGTACCAGGGGAAATTTCCACCAAAATTTGAATTATCAAACTCATCCGATGCGCGTAAAGCAAAAGAATTGTTTGCGATGCACACAATCGTTCAAATTAAATGGTCCGGTGTCACACCGCGCAAAGTTTCCCTCCACACTTCCATAATTTTGTCCTACCGCCAGAATATCTACCCCCGCCCCTCCCCCCTTCCCCACCCTTTTTTCTCCATGACCACAAGTCACATTTCTCCTGTTTCCTCCTTCCTTGCTTCCTTCCTAAGCTATAGCCACTTCGTCGCTTGCTTCCTCGCTCTCATCGTCTCGCATCCTACCGCTGGGGTCGCCATGATCTTCTTCAAAGACCTCTCAAACAGTTTCTCCTCCGGTGGTGACTCCTTCACCACCTGGGTATGCCTCTCTTCTCTCTCTTGTCCTATGACTGGGAATGAAAGATTTTTACCCGGAGGTCGATTTGAGTCATTTCTTCCTCTTATAGCTCCCTAGGACCATTAGTGGCAATGAATGGAGCAGGGTGGCTGAAGATCTATCTGCTCGTTGTCACCATCAATCTCCATGCATGAAGCTAGTTGCGTTGGAATCTGTGGATAGTGGGAGTAAGTTTCTGGCATGTGCAGAGAAGGTTAGACCCTCTTTCATTGTTACAAATCATTTGTTAGATGTGATTCAGACACTGTCATGGTCCCAAACCATTCATACCACACCTTGAACCAAACGCATTCTAAGACAGTCTCACAGTTTGTACCTAGTATTTAAAATTGTTGCCATCTCATCAGCGGTGCCTTTAGAAAATTATTTGGCACCTGCTTCAGCAGTTTATGCAGCCAACTTTGGTCCACACATTCGAGCAGCCAAGCAGTAAAATACTAAATCTTTATGGCATGAAGGAACTGGGCATCGGAGCAACTAGGTGCTCCGGAGTCCGGGTCCATGATTTTTTTTCCACTGCACTAGCTCGCCAATGCAGGGCACCAGTGCGAGATGTAGCAACAGTTGTCTTTACACTAGTTTTGGCATACATAGTTGACGGCCTTAGTGCTATTAGTTCTATGTTACTAAATTTGTGCATGTACACACCTGTTAGTATCAATTTACTGTCATCCAAACACTTTTGCTAATGCCATTGCAGTTATATTTACCTTCCTCATAAAATGTTCAATTTGTTATTTGTTGTACATGAGTAAGAACTTGTAGCATTGTTGTAGTTAATTATAGCTTCTGATGTTCCGATATTTGGTTGTTGTCTCAGGAGCAATTAATTCATTTGCACATTGATCTTTTTAAGAAGATATGTCATAATTAACATGTTTCTTCAGTTTTTCAAAATAAGCATTGGTGATTTTCTATGTTGCTATAAACCCATTTCCCCTACAATTGTTATTGATCTAGTTTTAAATATTATAGGATGAATAGAAGTGTTCTTACTTGGAGTGGGTAGATCAAGAGTGGCCACAGTCTTTGAAGATGTGCCTAGCGAAGCTCTGGAGCATGTATGAGGAAGAGAACAGAGGTAGGCTTAGAGAAAGTGTTGTAGACACTAAAGAATATTTCAAGATGCGGGATTAAAAGAGGAAGGTGGAGAATGAGCTCAGATTTTTTAATCAGACTTTGCTAAGATGGTGTTGGCGAAGGAGGAGGCACTTTCCCAGTTGGCCAGTGAAAAATAGGTTCTTACTGAACTGAAAGCAGAGGTGGGTAAGACGAGCCTAGATGATCTTAATTAGGGAAATCAATATATTGTTCTTATGAAGTTGAACTAGTATATGTTGTATTGTGTTGTTTTCATGTAGCTATCGTACTGTGATGTTATAGTATATTTATGTGCCTGATATGAAATTGGCAAACAACTGTTCGATATGAAATGTGAATTTGTGTAATACTGGAATTATGAATTGTAAACTAATAAACCTGCTAAATGTGCCATGGAACTTTGCAAATGGTTCTAACAGTAAAAGCGATTGTGATGGATAGCCCAATGCCACACAGTTTTCTTCATCAAATCGTGTGTGATGTAATTGAAAAAAGCAAACAGTTAACAAAGGTAGAGCGTGTGTGATAGTTACACGTTTCACACACGAGCCTACACATAAAACTGTGTGGGATGTACATACGGACGGAAACGTTTTCCCTGCATTGACTGTGTGGGATGTACATAAGAATGGAAATGTATTCCTTGGATTGACTGTGTGATATACATACGAACAGAAACATTTTCCCTGGATTGACTGTGTGGGATGTACATAAGAACATAAACGTATTCCTTGGATTAACTGTGTGTGACATACATACGAACAAAAATGTTTTTCTGGGATTCACCATGTGGGATGTACATACGAACGGAAATGATTGGGTTTCAATGCCTCGCCCGATCGCACACGAGCTCATTTTGCCCCAGCCTATACAAACATCACAACGTAACTGGGTGATTAAAAAGATGCTCTACAGGTGTATCTGAAGGTGTTTGTTGGGTTGGCATAGATCGAGATTAGGATTTGTCACCCCGAGTAACGGAGAGATATCTCTGGGCCCTCTCGGTAATGCACATCATGATAAAGCCTTGCAAGCAATGTGACAAATGAGTTACTTGCGGGATGGTGCATTACGGAACGAGTAAAGAGACTTGCCGGTAATGAGATTGAACTAGATACGAAGATACCGACAATCGAATCTCAGGCAAGTAACATACCAATAACAAAGGGAATGACATATGTTGTTATTGCGGTTTGACCGATAAAGATCTTCGTAGAATATGTAGGAACCAATATGAGCATCCAGGTTCCGCTGTTGGTTATTGATCGGAGATGTGTCTCAGTCATGTCTACAAATTTCTCGAACTCGTACGGTCCACAGGCTTAACGTTCGATGATGATTTGTATTATGCGTTATGTGTTTTGGTGACCGATGATTGTTCAGAGTCCCGGATGAGATCACGGACATGACGAGGAGTCTCGAAATGGTTTAGAGGTAAAGACTGATATATTGGATGATGGTATTCGGACACAGGAATGGTTTTGGAATGATTTGGGTATGTTTCAGAGTACTAGGAGGCTACCGGAACTGCCCCCCCCCCCCACACCGGGGAAGTAATGGGTCTACATGGTCCATAGGGGAGAGAGAGGGGTGCCTACAAGAGTTGGCACCCCCTGGGAGTCCAAATTGGAAAAGGGGGAGGGGTGCAGACCCCTCTCCCTCTCCTTCCCTTTTTCCCCTCTGAAAGAAAGGAAGGGGGCGACTAGGATTGGGAGTCCTAGTCGGTTTCCCCCACTTGGGCGCGCCCCTAGGGCCGGCCTCCTCCCCTCCTCCTTTATATACGGGGACAGGGGGCACCCAAAAGCGCAATAGTTGTTCACTACAAAAAATACACTTCCGTGATGATACGTGTTTGTCACAGTAGGTCGCTTTTTTTGTCAGGCATGTACATCCATGACAAATTTATGACAGAATCAAGATAGTCATACATGTGCTGTCGTAGAAGTGTTCCATGACATTACCAAAATTATCATCACGGAAGTGTCCACTTCCATGACGATAAATCGCGCGTCACAGAAGTGCTTTCGTCAAGGGTGACCGACACGTGGCATCCACCATAACGGAACGCCGTTAAGCTATCGGGTCGGGTTTTGGATCCGATAACCCGTTAACAGCCCCGACCAATGGGGATTTTCCACGTGTAAAATCATCATTGGCTAGAGGAAACACGTGTCGGCTCATCGTCGGGACAGATGTCATCCATTCACTGGACAAAATGCGCCTATGATATGTCGACACGTGGCACGGCCCAACAAGTTTAAATGGGCCGGCCCACCTAAAGTCCCACAAGATTTTGCGGACCATAATGGGCCAGCCCAGCTAAAGGCCCACGAGATTTTGCGGACCATAATGGGCTGGCCCAGCTAAAGGCCCACAAGATTTCGCGGGCCATATTGGGCCGACCCAGGTAAAGGCCCACGAGATTTTCGTGTGCCATAATAGGCCGGCCCAGGTAAAGGCCCACAAAATTCTTGCGGATCATAATGGGCCGGCCCAGCTAAAGGCCCACGAGATTTCGCCGACATTAATGGGCCGGCCCAGCTGTAGGCCCACAAGATTTTGAGGACCCTAGTAGGCCGGCCCGTTAACTGGCTGCCATGTTTTGGGCCAAATGCCGGCCCATATTTGATCCGGTCTATTAATGGCCTGCCACGCTCCGGGCCTAATAGTGGCCCATATGAGATCCGGCCCGTTAAAAGCCTACCACGTTCTGGGCCAAATTACGGCCCAGATCAGGTCCGGCCCTTTAAGAGGTTTTGGGCCTAATTATGGCCCATATCGGATTCGGCCCGTCAACTGGACACTATGCTTTTAGGCCCACTTGCTAAAGGCCCACTTAGTAATTCGGCCTGATATTAGTTTTGGCCTATTAAGGGCCCGTTTAACATTTCGGCCCTATATTAATTTCAGCCTGTTAAAAGCCCGTCATATAGTTGGGCCTAACTACGGCCCGGTTTGCATCCGGCCTGCTCGCAGCCGATATCTGATTGGGCCAAACAAGGACCGAGACAATTTTTCGGCCTGTTAAAAGCCCGTGATTTGATTCGCACAATCATGGGCCGGGGTTCATTTCGGGCTGCTGCCGGCCCGTGAGCTGATCGGCACGTTTCAGGCCCAACCTACATCGTGATTGCATGACGGCCCGATTATGTACCGTAATTTTACGGTTTGGCCGGTTTACTGCGAAGACAGGATATATATACAGTAAAATAACTGCAGCATCGTGAATAAGAAAAAACCTATACTATACAATAAAGAAATTACGGCATATTACATCCACTGGGCATCAAAGTTCGCCACTATGATAATAAAGCACAAGCAGACAGCAGATTACATACACTGGGCATCAAAGATCGCCACCAGTGCAAATAAACACGCCGACAAAATAATATACAAAACCGACAGCACTTCAATAGAGTTCAAGAAAGGTTAGCCCTGCTGGGGAGCTGCAGCGCAAGCAGCTGAGCAAGATGATGAGACTGCGCTTGTTCAACACTTATATCTTCCTCACTCTGAAAGATAAACAAGCAGACAGATGACAGGTTTTGCACATAAAAGTATCAGTGCTGACAATTCATCACATTTCTTACTGACGAATAAAGTGACACAGTTTAAATTTGCATTAACACAATATGGTATTGTTCAGGTCAAGACATGGCAGGAAATGACATTGTGAAGGAGTTGGCAGCTTCACGACACCACTGGATTACAGATCAAGAACTCATAAGTATCAATGGTTAGTGTGCTGTCAATTTATACCATTTCAGATTGGCAAATAAAGAGACGGTTTAAATAATAGTAGAATGATATGACATTGTTCATAGTTAAGACATTGCAGAATATGACATTGTGCTGTAGTGGGTAGGTTCACCACACCACTGGATTACGGATGAAGAACAGAAGCATACATGCAGTGCAAAAGAAGATCACTTGCTCTGTATAGTTTAATTTACATGGTATGAAGAAGGAAGTTGGTTGTACAACTGAAAACTTAAATTGAGAAAGGACAAACTTTTGTTTATGAACTACATAATAAACTTTAAACAAGCAATTTGATGCAAACACCAAAAATAAACAGCTGTTGCAGTCATGCCTAACCAAATATATACAACAAAGTTTGAAGGCTTGAGATGGACAAACTTACATTATTGGTGAAGACAGGCTCTATAAAGGCCTTGTCCATGCTGATGGGGGGGGGCAATTCAAGAAGTTTACCACAGAATCTTCTTCAAAAGCATTGCCTTTATTCTACATTTTGTTAAGAGTAAATATAGATGTGATAATATACGAAAAATGGAGAATATTTAAGATAAGATGAAGAGTGATGCTACATAACCAAGTAGCTATAAATGTAAGTGCAGCGATACAGGCAAAAGGTACAGCCAAGAGCAATGCACAGCTAAACTTCTTCAGTACCAACCTTATGGTAAGAGTAAATATAGATCTGATGTGTAGAAAATGGAGGGCAAAGGAAAATAAGCTGCAGAGTGATGGTACATGAACAACTACCTGTCATTATAAGTACACTGATAAAGGACAACATGTACTTACAAGAACAATGCAGAGCTAAAAAAACATTGGCATTGGATATATTCTACACTAATGTAACCATTCATACAGATCAGATAATTTGGAGCGAACAATTGATAAGCAAGCTATCATGCATACTGCTGTCACATAATGAACCAGGTATGTATGCAAGTACAGTGATACAGGACAACAGGTACTAACAAGAGCAAAGCAGCGGGCAGCATATTTGCGATATCCTGTCGTTCTTGTCAAACCGGAATTCTTCTTCGAGCAGATTTCCTGCAAAAAAGATCCGTAAGGCACATGCGGAAAAGTAGAAGTTCAAATTGTCATGTGATTTCATAGACAGTACCTCATCCTGGGAACGAGACCAGTGCATAAAAAGGTTTTTCCATTCAATGTCTTCTAAATTTAGCACAGGAGACTTCACCGGAAATTCGTTTATAGACTTGCCATCAAAGTGTGATTTCCTCAGGTAACACCGATACTGCTGCAATGCTTCCTTGAAAAGCACAAGCAAGCTTTGCTCGTCATGACTATCCAGATTGACCCTCGCCTAGTTACAACAATGTAATGTAAATCATTCATGTGTTCAATCAGCAGAAAACAGGAAAATAATAACCATGAATAATAGCACTTACACGTAAGTTGGACAGGAAGATGTGAAAATGGTGTTTGTCTTCACAATAATCTTCCCATGATGGGAATATATGCACGTAGTCCCTAACAACATTGAAAGCATTGTCTTTTAAACTGGGAATAAATGGAATGGGGTTCCAATCTGCAGGAATTGGCCGTCTCTGCAGTTGGGATAGGTCTTCGGCCAGTGGACTTGCTGTACTTTTTGCTGGAGTGGGATTTTTCTATGGTACAGCTAGTGCTATGGCAAATGAAATCGGTATACCTTTTGCTGGAGTGCAGGTCCTGTGTGGTGGGGCTAGTGGTGTGGCCAGTGAAGTATGGGTACAGTCTGCTGGAGTCGGTCCTACGTTTTGTGTCACTGGTTGTACAACCAATATAAGTGGGGTGCTGTCTGATTTCTCCGGCACCACCACGTTTTTCAAGGACTTTGCTGGTGCTCCTTCAGGTTCGGCAATCACCCTCTTCCTTTTTGATGTCTGATGCACAAGAACAACATTTGAGTGGAAAAACATGGTATGATGACAGATGGAATATGTATTGATAATGGATGGGCATGGCATCTCGACATATATGATGAGTAAACTAAGCAGATGGCGGTGCAACAAAGTAGAAGAAATGCAAGACAACATATGCAAGATACCCGCAATCAATAAAACATTGCCAAATTAGAACAGGCACCTTGATGGGTGAACAGGACAGGCCATCTGCCTTTGACTCCTCGAGGTTAGAATAGTCATTAGGATGATATTCTGAACAAGAATCAACAGGTGGGGAGCGTATGAGTTTCATTGCATCCAGAATGGCACTCAATGCCTTGGTGCCAATTTTGTAAGTCATTGCAGTGTTTAGCTTCAAGAGTGGACTGCTGCTAGTGCGACACAAAGCAGCTACACAGATCATAGTGTAGATATAACGGGAAAACCTTAAGCATCAGAGTAAAATCAGCAAAGTGGAACTTGCTGGAATATATGTGCTAGTATTGCCGGTACGGCTAGAAAGGCTTCGGATACCAGCTCTCTTCAAGTGAAGGTGCGGTACTGTTAATATCAATGTAACTCTCAAAGGCGACACAGCTCCCCGCATTTCCTTGCTATTCTTATAGGATTCAAGTGGGCAGGCCACTACAAATCCTATTCCTATGTTTACAAGATCCTACGAATCAAAGAGGCTCAAAGTGTCCATCACAACCGACCGTATAGACCTCTACACTGCAAATGTCCCTGCTCATCTTCAGTACAAGGAACATACTGTACTACTATCATACTCCCTCCGTTCCAAAATATAAGTCTTGGTAGAGATTTCCACTATGGATCACATACAGATGTATCCAGGTACATTTTAGAGTGTAGATTCACTCATTTTGCTCCATATGTAGTCCATGGTGGAATCTATACAAAGACTTGTATTTAGGAATGGAGAGAGTACATATTAAAGAAGAATGGAAGAGGAACATGGTAAAGAAGAGCAAGCAGATTTTGGATAATAAAATGTTGGTTGCGCAGTGCCCACACATGATGAACTAGAGCGCATTAAGAATGCAACTCCTAGCTGTCTCTCGACCATTTCAGGCGGTTGGATGAAGATCCTACGTCTCCTAACCCTTCTTCTTCCTCGTCTCTGATTCTTCCCATACAGAACACCGCACGGGCCGCCGGCCGGACCACCGGCCCCCACCGCCTGTGTTCCTCCGCCACCCTCACCCCACCCCAACCCCCACCCGTGTCGAGTTTTCTTCGTTCGACGAGGCCCGACAACCACCCGAGCCCCTTCGATCGCACCGGCGAACTCCAGCGAGCTCTGAAAAATCGACTGACCCAATTTTGAAATTTAGTCTACTGTGATTTAACTAGTGTGGAATATAAAAGGGGAAAACCATAAGCATTGCGAGTATGGTGTTGAGCGTGCCATGGCGGATCTGAAGGTGCAAACCGGACAAAGGCAACTTCGCAACCAAGACAAGAAATCAGAGTAAAGCAGTGGCGATCTATTTTCTTGCTGCGATAAATAAGTTGAGCAGATACGAAAGAGTACCGCCTCTGGTGCGGCGCCGTGTAGGCATCTGCTGAGAATTTGACGGTGCTGCGGTAGCGATGGCTGTCGGCGGCGTGGAAGCAGATCTAGGAGGGTAGACGGTGGCGGCGGGGCGCGGTGGACGAGACGGTCGTAGGAGCGGCGCCGGCAAGGTGGACGACGGCGGGGATGAAGCGAGAGGACGGGATGCAAGGATCCCGGTCCGAAGCCGTGGATGAGAGAGGTCGATCTCTTGTAATGGACGGCGGCGTCGGGGTATCAGCTCCGGCATGGTGGAGGAGGACGGCGGTGGATGGGGTGGCGGACGGCGGCGGACGGAGGAGGGTGGGGTGGAGAGGGTGTTTTGGCGCCCACGGAGTACGAATGGGGAAAAGGGAGGTAGAGAGGAAGGGGGAACCATGTATTCAGGGCGCGCTTGTCTCAAATGCGAGGAAATTTACAAACTTAGCCCCCGTTTCAAATTTCTACTACATCACAGCAACACTAGTCGGTCGGGGATAGGACGGTAATCTCGCATACACCGAATATTTGCCGACGAGAGTTTGTTTTTGGCGCCCACCGTGTATGAATATGAATCGGGGAGGGAGTCGATTTCGGCCGAGGACACACTGTGTTTTGGCGCCCACCGTGTATGAATCCGGGTGAGAGGCGGTTACGTCACGTTTGGGTGAAATTACAAACCTACCCCTATCGAAACCTATAGAAATCCAGCATATAGGCTTTGCGTGGCAGGGATAGGCAGCAGTGATTTCCATCTCGCAGATTTTGGTTCGGGCGGTTACTGCGACTTTCCCCGCTTCGTTCAAATTTTGCAGAGTGCACGTTTACCGTGCCAACTCAATTCGAATCCCGTTTGTATTCTATTTTTTTCGGGCGGGATCCATTTTCAATTGGAATTACATTCTATATACATCATTTTTTATATATACTTTCAAAAGCACAACACCATTTATACATAAATATGGTTTACAAATGGCATGATCTCAGATTCATAAGGTTGTATCCATCAATTTGGATTTTCAAATATTTGAAACCACTTTATGTTGAAATCCAATGTATGCATTCCTCGCTAACTGTCTCCAATTAATGTGTGTTTCATGCGGGTTTTTTTACTTCTCAAACATGTATAATGTGTTTCACACACGCAACATATAGTGTAATCCCGTTTAGACATTAATTGCATATAAACCATGCATTGTTTGTAATTGAAGAATCTATGGATCACCAATATTGATAAACTATATAACATTACACGTGTGCCCAAATTCAAATGAATATGCATGTTTGATACACCAATTTGCGTTATGATATTATCGATGTCGTGATCTCCAGTTTAAATATTTGAATCCCCTTTAATCCAGATATTCGTCTCATATAGCTATCACTCATGCTTATATAGGACTATCTCTCTGGACCTATACGCGTTCATCGTCTCTCAGGTATCTCTCGTGCTACCTGTATGTCGACAATGATCTTTTATCTTCGTAACACACTGACGGTACTCTCTCCCTCGACCTTCATCACTCTATCTCTCTCTAAGTATATCTCGCTCCCTGCTATGTGTCTCTAACTATGATTCTCCATGTGGAATCTCTTTCTCTCACACAAACACAAAACTTTGTCTCCCGGGGTCTCATTTCTCTCTACTATTCCCATGTGTGCCACTCGCACACCCCTCATACAGAGATGTCTTTCGCTCCTTAGATATGAGAACCTACGACTCTTCCTCATCAATATCTCTTTCTCACACACAAACACAAACTCTGTCTCCCAGGGTCTCATATTTCTCCATTGTTCTCTTGTATGTCGCTCACACACACCCTCTCTCCCTAGAGATATCTTGCGTTCCCTCGTATGTCTCTCTAGCTATCACTCTCGTTGTGAAATATCTTTCTCTCTCGCAGACACAAAACTCCGTCTCTCTGGATCTCATTTCTCTCTGATATCTGTTTGTATGTGACTCACACGCACCCTCTCTCTATCTCTCTCACACCCACACACATAACCCAGCCTTCTGATCCACTCGACTCCTATCTCTAACGCACACTAGCTAGCATCTTTATCTTTCTATTTATCTGTTTCTCCATCAACCTTCTTTCTCGCCCTCACTCTTGATTCCTATCACGCACACTACATATGTTTCTCTCTACATGCAGTCAAGTGCCCTCTCACACACATATATAACTTCACCCTTTGAACCACCCGACGGTCATCTCCAACACCCAAACTAGCGGATGTCCCTCTAGCTAGCATCTCCATCTCTGTATCTATCTGTAGTTTCTCCGTCAACATTTCTTTCTCGCACGGAGTCTTGCTTCCTATCACCCACACTATATATGTCTCTCCATACATATGCATTTATAGGTTGGTCTCTTTTGCACAATCGTTGCGCCTCACTCCCTCTGCTCGCCATAGATGCATGCTCCAGCCCACGCCACTATCTCTTAAAGACAAAAACACATGCTCAATTGTCGGGACTTCTTCCATGCATTCTCACATGCATGCATATTGTCATACCGATCCGTCTCTCCCATGTCGTTGATCTTATGACTTATGTCTTCTTTCTTTTATCTCGATCATGCGCGCGCGCACACACACACATCCCACGTATACATGTATACCTCTCACACATGCACGTTCAAGGTCTCTATGTCTCCATACGTAGTTAATTACCCTCAATCCTAACGCCACATCGAATCGTTCTCCTCTTTTGTGCACATAACTTCCGCCTAGATGGGTAAAACACACACTCACACTTAACAATCTCCTTCTAGCTACCCCCCCCCCGCCTCTCACTCTTCCCCTATATCCCCGAAACCAATAAGACCATCCCTTAGTTTAATTCCCGCCTACATGCACCATCGATATATAGTAGTCTTCCTCGGTGTCTCTCGAACAAACACGTTCTCTCGAAGTCGACTCCTCTCATGCATATAGGTCCTAATGCGTTTTTCGAGGCTAACTTTGACCAAACGTTAGAGCAATAATATATGACATGCAACTTACACAAAGCATACCTTCAATTTTGTATGTCAAAGGAGCTTCCAATAATATAATTTGCATAGTATACATCTCATGTGCTATTAATCTTGTCAATAGTCAAAGGCTGTCTTGAAAAACACATTAGGCCCTATATAGATGGAAGGAGGGAGTAGGTCCCATGCAAAAAATGAGAATAAAATTCAAACATCTGGGCATCGTGGCTCGGTCGATAACATTGAGAAACTTGGTTTTAAAATCATGAAACTTGGCATGGTGTCATGTCATGGTAGTACCATGCCGTGGTAAAAAAATTGGCCGAATAGGAACAAATTTTGGTATAAGCTTCTTGCAAATCGGAGCTTCTCTCAAGAAGGCTCGTGGTTCTGGGAGGGAACGTGTCACCTTTGTGTGCATAATTCAAATTTGAAATACAAGCACATGTTCCAGTGCACCAAAGTTGGTTGAAAAATCACATGTGTGTCCTCGGGTAAATTTCTAGGTTCCATGCAAGAAATGGGAATGAAATT
Source organism: Triticum aestivum (assembly GCF_018294505.1). NCBI lineage: Eukaryota > Viridiplantae > Streptophyta > Magnoliopsida > Poales > Poaceae > Triticum > Triticum aestivum. The sequence goes on from NC_057806.1 coordinate 157,249,883, forward strand.
CAAAATTCTGGGCGTCGTGGCTGGGTTGGAAACATTGAGAAACTTAGTTTTTTAATTCCTGTAAATCCAAAACACGCATGAAAATAATGAAACTTGGCTTGGTGCCATGACATGGCACCAACATGCTGTGGTAAATTTGCAGTCCGATTTGCGAAGGCGCACACATTAACAATCAACAAAGTCATTTTGGAAGAAGTGCTGTCACGTTACAATCGGAAACACAAGTATTATTGAAACCGTGGGCGTTCTACTTACTAGTACCATTTACGTGCCGCCACGCGTCCCCTTTTTTATTAGCTAGGAGGCGACGTGCAGGGTAGCTATTTGAGTACGAGAGGCGTGCGATCAGACCCCTGCGCGTGCTTATCGGGAGGAGAGCCCTTTGACCTCCATCTGCCGTCCACCTCTCTCCCAAGGTCTCCATTAATGGCGCCCGAGCCTCTGTTTAATGGCGTGGCTATGTCTCACTCGACTGAGATTTAAGAGAGAAAAAAGAAAATCTGAAAGCACGGATCTTGATGTAAGATCCGACGGACCTATATAGCATCTACTGCGACTTATAGCAAGACTGATGAATATATAAGGACGATTAAATTTTTTTTGATCAAAGAAGGGCTTGCCCCTTCCGATTTTCATTACTGAAAACCACCACAATTCACAAGAAGTTCAGCACAACTCCAGCCTAACACGAAGGACTAAAAGCTACCAGATTGAAATCGCAACATCCCAAGAGGCCAACAAAGGCCAAACATCCGCGCTAGAACCCAACATTTCACAACCGACGACACAATCCACATCCTAAACCGATTATTACATCAAAAGAAACCAGGAAACTAGTCTCCGCGGCGAGCGGCAATGAGCTCTTTCGTGTCCTCAAGACGCTGCTTGAGAACATCCACGGATTCCTCCACCAGCCTTTGGCGCTCGTTGCGGAGCATGTCATTCTCGTCCATAAGTTTCTTCAACAAGGCACTAGTCTCCTCCTGCAGGTCTGCACTTCGGACGATCTTCTCCCTTAGCAGGTCACGCTTGGCCGGGAGCCTCTCATTGCCCTCCCTTAGTTGTCGGATGACGCCGGTAGCCTGTTCAAACGAGGCTATCATGTCGTCCTGCAACCTCGCCGAGCGGGAGATCTGATCCGTCTGGCTATGGACGATCGCATGCATGCGCCTGTAACAGTCGTCGCGTGCCCGCGAGAAATTTTCCCAGGCCGCCGCGGCGCGGCGGGACATCTCTACTGCATTCGTGGTGCGGCGGGACATCTCTGCTGCTTCCGCGGCGCGGCCGGACCAGTCTGCTGCATCGACGGCGCGGCGGGACCTCCGTGCTGCTTCAGCGGCATGGCGGGACCTCTGTGCTGCTACTTCCGCGCGGCGGGACATGTCGGCTGCTCTCGCAGCGAGGCGGGACATCTCTCGTGCTTCCGCTTCCATGCTCGCCTCTCCCTGGTGGCAATCTCTCGACCCAGAACTCACGCTGGCCATGGCAGACGCAAGGGAAGGATGTTGAATGACTTGTTTGTTTTTGTGGATGAGGAGTTGAGGAGGAATGTGCAGTCATCTTGGCATACTAGTATTTATAACCGAGTACTAATACGCTCCTAAGTGGGAAACCGTTTAGGTTGTGATCGGTGTGAACAGGTTTGCAATTCAATATAGCGTGGAGTAATTTGGAATGTGACGAGACGCAAGCTCAAAATTTATTGACGGTTCTAGTTTCGAAGTGCGGCACTATTCCCGGATGGAGTACTTCTTTTTCTACTCCCTCCTTTCCGGTTTTATAGGGCTTATCTCAAAATTTTAGTTTTTCCATTTTATAAGGCTCAATTTGGTTGTCCCCAACACATGTTCAGATTCCAAGGTGCATTAAATCATTGCATGCAAGTATTAAGAGAAAATTGACCAATGCATGTACTTTATGCATGCATGCATTGCAATTAATGCATTAAACCTATCTCTCGGGACTTCTCGCACGCACCATCGTGCCACCCACAAAAACTTGTACTCTGAGTTTAGTAGTACGTTATACAGGAAGAGAAGAGGTGCACGCACGCACTCGTCCTCTCACACACGCGTCTATTTTTTCTCGAAAAGGAGGATGATGACCCCCGGCCTCTGCATCTGGGAGTCACACACGCAAATTATTGAAATATATCGAGTGCAGTGCTTTGATGTGTCGCGTCAACTCGTACATCAACGAGAAGTTTGATTATCCTCTCCCTCGCGGACTTAACTGCACATGCCTTTGGCTGTATGACAGGTTGGCCACACACCTGTAGGGCCCACCTGTCATACACGCAAAGGCAGGAGCGTCCCTCCCTCGCCCATGAGCGTGGTGGCTGGCAAGACTAGGAGAAGCTTTCGCTACACGCTCTCCCTCCCGCACGCGGTGGACATGCAGCAGTTCAATCGGTGTCAGATGGCCAGAAGCGTACTGTAGTACTCCTCCAGTGCAGTAGTATTCCATCATTGTTCGACTTCCCGAAGAGGCGAAGAGCCAAGCGCAGCCCGGACGCTCGTGTGGCAGTTTCATGTGTATAGTAGTCTAGGATAGCGTGTACCGTGCCTGTAAGCTTAAAATCGTTGGGGTCGGCTCCATGCTATGTGGCCGTCTCGAAGTTTTAAAAAAATTAAAATAGTCTTCTGGCCCTACCCGAAAACTGCCGCGCGTACTGCCCGGGAAAAGCCCCGCCCTCAACTTTTAACTACGCGAAAACAGTTCGAGCTTGTTCGTTCTATATAAATACAGTACTTACTGTATGTTTATTCACCCGTGGGGTTGTTCAATGAATGGAGGGGCGGGGAGCACAAGTGAACAATACTGTAGTACTACTAGTAGTAAGTAGGAGTCGTACAGTAGTCACCTTAAATAGAGAGTTTCTTTTCTTTAATGCCACGTACACAAATTGAAACGCTTGTTGTGGAGAGAAAAAAGATAATCACTCCACTATATATGGACGCAGGGGCCTGAGCGCTTGCTTTACTAGGGTTGCTCTCTTCATTCTCTCATCCTCTCCAGATATAAACAAGACAGCGGTAGCGACATTTTCTCTCTGCTCACCGCTGGTCACAGATCCGGTCGGATCCCTTCGGCCGGTGTGTGTAGAGGACTAAAAGGTGCATCGTTCACGCGGTCATCGCCGCCGAGGGAGGAAACCCACAGCTGCCGGAGGGGCCCGATCCTCTGCCCGTGCCGTTCTCTCCGACACATGGCCGGCTCGGGAGGTCCTCCGACCCTTCTTCCTCCCTGCCGTATTGTCCGCAGATCCGACCTGCCGCCGCCGACATCCCGGCGACCCTCAGGTATAAGTTCTTCGAAAGCGGCCTTGCTCTACTGCCCCAGCTCCCCACGTGTCTGCATGTGCATCTTTTTCTACTCCCATCAGCTCTTCCAAAGCCACCTAAATTTTTAGTATTATTAGAGGTAAAGCTACTTCATGCATTCGAATCTAGGGCTTTGTTCAAACAACGAAGAAAGGGGGAAAGTTGTAGCATGAATCTAGGACTTGATTCAAAGAGGAAATAATATGGTGAAAGTAGTAGAGACCGGATACCCAACCGGTCTCTTGGTTGAAAAGGGAAATAATGGGAAAACGCAGTACAAACTGGATAAGGAACAGATCTATTATTGGTTGAAAAAAGGATAGAAAGTGGCGGCTGGTGGACAAGTCAACAGAGTATGTCCAGGATTAGATTTGCTGCCATCACATAGTAAAAGGTCTCCAGGATTAGATTTGCTGCCCTCACATAGTAAAAGGTCTCAGGATTAGATTTGCTGCCCTCACATAGTAAAAGGTCTCCAGGATTAGATTTGCTGCCCTCACATAGTAAAAGGTCTCCAGGATTAGATTTGCTGCCCTCACATAGTACAATGGCACTCCTGCTGTTTTCCCCAGTATGATAAGTAAGTTGCTCCTTTACGCTGCTGAGTGTCCTGGTGTCCCCACGGTCCCATGCCCTTAAACCAACTCTTTAGCTGCTGTTGATTTACTGTGTCTGGTAAACAAGCAATGCCACCATTAAAGTAATCCCATATTTGAGGAATCTCATTGTTGATCGTAATGCTTCTGGTAACATGAAGCATCGCTGACGTTTTAAAATTTCTATTGTCCTTGCGTGATTGCCATGAACATAATTAAGATGCTTCTTTTCATTTTGTATATGTTTCGTATATTCTTATTGACCAGCAACTGTTTACTTTCTATCTTTTTGTGCAGATAGGGATATCCATTTCACCTTGTTGCTATTGTGACCTTTTGGTGAACTGCAGAAAACACTTTTTTGGAATGAGTGTCTTGTGCAGTTCAACTAAAATGTCACGTGGGCAACATCTCTCAATTTTGGTGGAACTGCACAAAATGGTGATTGGAGTTTCCAAAATCTCCGTCAAGTTCTGCTGGTAATCTCGTGCAACATTTTATTAGCCTTTGCAAGATGGAGCCGTCACTGTCACCACAATGGCACTTTATTTTAGTGGAACTGCACAAAAGGATAAGAAAATTATAGTTGCACCTTACATGAGCCGGACAGCCAACCTTAATGTTCCTCAATTTTAGTGCAACTACTAAAGAAGAACCTGCCAGCTCACAAGAGCAAGTACTTCTTGCTAGCTGAATGATGCAATCTTTGCTTCATTTCAGGTGAACTGCAGAAAAAGGCGCATGAATTGAATCATGGAACTCCAGGCAGACCTCATCCAAGTAGAGCTGGAGGTTGAGTTCAAGGAGGCCGCTATTAAAGCGAAATCATGCTCTCCTGTCTCCTTGTTTGTGTGTGCAAACATGCTGTGCAAACAGGAATACTCAACTACAGATGTTGTGACGGTCAAGAGCATTCGCCAAGTTCTTCGATTGTATGACATGGCTAGCCAAGATGGATTTAATCCCGATATTCACTTTATCAAAAGGCTCTAATGGGTTGGTTCTGAATCTTGCAAGCTGGGAATCAGTGAGATGTGTAGGCATCTTTGTTGTACTTATTATTTGGATCTTATTTGTTGGTTCTGAATCTTGCAAGCTGGGAATCAATGAGATGTGTAGGCATCTTTGTTGTACTTATTATTTGGATCTTATTTGTTGGTTCTGAATCTTGCAAGCTGGGAAACACGGCATGATGATGCAGAGGACAACAACCATAACAAACAGTTCAGACTCGGTAGTATTATCCTTTGTGAAAGTGCGACAAATGTGATGATCGTGTGCGTCCTGAGAATAATAATTCTAATTGTTGTGCATGTTGATCATGTGGCACTAATAGAACGAGCGAATGCATTGCTTGTTTTAAGTACAAATTTCTATTAAAGCTAATTAAATTTAAGTAAAGTGACCACTAACTCCTGTTATTACAGTACCAATACAGACCCGCTCGTGAACCGATGTGTGGCCGAGGGTGCATCTTCTGCCGGGCGTGCAGCGGACGAGGGAGGGGTAGTAACTGTTGTCGCCTGTACACACTCAGCTTACTGTTGAATCCAGTTCCCCAAGAGCTGAAAAATGAACTGCTACCGCTGCCTACACACTCGTTCACTCAAAGAGACTCCAATGACGATCCGAAGGGTGAGCCTGTTGGATATGGACTTCAGCAAGGAGTTCCCCTTTGAGTTTGCCGTTCAGTCTTATGGCTGCACGAAGTTGAATGTGATGTACACCAACGATACGGACTCGGTGAAGCTATGCCTCGCCTCAGTCCTATGACTGCACCTTCACTACGATGGAGAGAAGGAAGAACGCGGCGATTCGGCCATCTGGTGCAACAAGCTTGTCGATATCTAGAAGCAATACAAGATCATCAGCAACGGGCAGGAGAAGGACTCCGTGGTTGACCTCGCTGAGACCATCATCGACCCCTGATACGCCAACATGAAAGAAGACGACCTGAACACGTGGGAGGTACCTCTGAATCTAGCCTACATAACCTACGCGGCCAAGGGCGCATACGCATGCTACGACATGTACATGCAGATCTTGGACATGATGGCGTGTCTGCTTCCCGTAACCGACGAGTACACGGACAGCCGCAGCGTCATGATCAAGCGTGCCAGGAAGGTCTAGATGTTGTACTTTATCTGTTTATGAGCACCTTTATCATGTGAGTGTTTCATGCATTAGCCTATGTGTCGTAATTATCTGTTTTGTCCGAAATATTTCTTTTAAGAACCCATTAACCTGATTGCTTTTTTAGTGGCAATTTGCTTATGTATGTAAACTAGTTCACTTGTCCGTAAAAAAAACTAGTTCACTCGGCTGCCGTGCTTTGAATCTCCTTCCTCCCAACATATTCCCCTCCTCAGGTGGACCCAGCAGGTCTCTGAATTTTCTCCCACTTTCTTTTTTGATGTAAACTGAGTTTTCTCCCAGTACTTTCCCCTAGAACCAACTCAACTGTCCCACGTCTAGCCTAAAAAATAATAATACCCCACGTACTATTAACTCACCAAATTAAAATGATATTTTATTTCGTTAGTTGAAAGTTCTTACAAAATAATAATAATAATTGTTTATATATAACTTGGCAAGTTAACTCCTAGTGATTGCGTACATAAGCTTGCAAAGATTTTACTGACGTGCAATCATGTGTTTATGTTTTTATAACATTTCTCCGTCTAGCCCAACATGATATTTTCACCCAGCCCAGCAAGTCCGCGGCTTTCGAGAAAAATGCAAATGGGATTTAAATGGGCTGCATAGATGCTACATCATTGTTTCACCCAGCCCACCAAATGGACTAAAAAACAAATGGACTGACAGCTGGGTCCACGGCCACAGCCCAGTTTTTTTGTGATTTGCCAAGTAAGTCGCTTTGTCAGGCCTGTTGGGCTGCAAATCTTTCAAGACGAGGAGAGCTTTCATTCGGCTGGCCGAGAAAATGGCCCATCAGTAAGGAGAAATGGGTTGTACATTTTTAAAACACATCAAACCGGCAATTAGTTTCAAATATCTTTTTTTCATTTCGAGATTTTAAATTACATTAATTTTTATGCATGGAGAATTTGTTGGATTTTATATTGATATACATTTATTTTTAAAATCAGTTTGAATGTGATTCGAAATTTCGGGATTAAAAACAGTTCGGACCGCACCGAAATATGCAAAATTTCGTATAATTTTTTAATCGTGGCCACAATATGGGCTGTAATGCTAACAAAAAGAATATGGGCTCCAAAAAAACTTAAGAATTAGCAAATGGGTTGTATGTTGTTTTCCATAGATTTGAGGCTTTCCTAAAAAAAGGTTGACGCACAAGCAGTGACTGTTGGATGGCCATTCAACGGCGTCGTGCTTCTTCAATCTCTGCCCTTCCTGCTCCAGCCGCTCAAACAGGCATCGGCGGGACTGCCCGCTCCCTCCTCCCCGCGACCGACTCTGCTGCCGCGCAGGCCTCACCGCCCCACCGTACTCCCATCGCTGGCCTAGCCATCCCTCTACTCACCCACACCTGCTGTTATTCTCCGGCGACGGCAGACGAACCAGTAAACCCTCGTACAGTCGTACTCCCCTCCGCGTGGGAAACAACTACCGAGTCTTCCTTGCCTCTATGTCGTTCCCTTCCTAGGCCTCGCCATCGTCCACCAGCCTAGTGCTCTCGGCGCGGCCTGGTCAACGTGGTCAACAACCAACATGCATCTGAAGTGGACTTTACGTGGAGAGGCCGACAGCTGGGTTCATGGCCGCACGCAAGGAAATGCCTCCTTATAACGCGCAAAATAATGATTCCTCCACCTGACATCAAGGACCCACCGAAAGGGCCTCTGTATTTCGCGAAAAAAATGTTACCGCCGCTGACAGCTCGGACCACCAGCTATATCTTCGCACGCAAGGAAGTGCCTCCTTATTACGCACAAAAAAATGAATACTCCCCCTGTTAGTTGGGACCCAGTATAGTGGCAGGCTGACTTGTGGGCCTACTAAGTTGACGGGGACGGAGGGCTTTGTCAACTTAGTCAATATGCACGATTCTAGTTCCAGTGACCGTACGATGTCCATCCAACGGTCGTAGTGCTTCTTCAACCTCTGGAATTCTTGCTCCAGCCGCCCAAACCAGCGCTGGTCGTGCCTCGTGCTCCTGCCTCCCGTGGCCGGCTGCGTTGCGGCGGAGGCCTCACCGTCCTCTACTACTCCCACCGCTGGCCAGGCCATCCCTCTACTCACCCACACCCCTTGTTATTCTGCAGCGACGACAGCCTCACACCGCTGCAAACCAGTGAACCCTTGTACTCCTCTACGCATGGCCATCCACTGCCGCGTCTTCCCCGGCTCTGCGTCGTCCCCTTCCTAGTCCTCACTGTCGTCCACCGCCCTGGTGCTCTCGGCGCGGCGTGGTCAACGTGGTCAAGGAACGGCTTCCATCGGACGTGGACTGTACGTGGAGAGGCTGACAGCTGGGTCCACGGTCGCAGCAAGGAAGTGCCTCCTTATTACGTGCAAAATAATTATTCCTCCACCTGACAGCGGGACCCACCGGACGGGCCACCGTATTTGGCGAAAAAAACGTTTCCCCCTGACAGCTGGGACCCACCAGCTACATCTTCGGATGCAAGGAAGTGCGTCTGGGCAAAAAAACGATTCGCCCCTTGGCTGCTGGGACCCACCAGCTACATCTTCGCATGCAAGGAAGTGCCTGACAGTCGGGACCCACCTAGTCAAAGCATACATAGTGTTGTCATTCTTGTCACGAACGTGTACGTACATACTGGTCGATGTAGAGGCGCGCACATGTCGTAGTAGAGGCGCGCACGTGTCGTAGTAGAGGCGCGCACGTAGCATTTACACGTACGTACAGCGGCCAGGGTGCAAGAAAGAAAATACGGCCACGTATGTGTACATATGGGTGGGGTCTCGAACGCCTACTCGCGCATACATACGGCCAGGGCTCGTGTACATGGCTGGGTCGGAACGGAGAAACAATGTCGTCTCGTGTTCATGGGGAGGCAACGGAATGCGTCGTGTTCATGGGGAGGCAACGGAATGCGTCGTGTTCATGGGGAGGCAACGGAATGCGTCGTGTTCATCGGGAGGGCTTGGACGGAACAGCGATGGAAACGAGGCCTGGCGTACCACAGAACGGAGGAAACGGCCTTGTGTTCGACCGGCCACGTTCGAAACGGGATCCTGTTCATCAGGAGAGGTCTGGCGTACCGCAAAACGGAGGAAACGGACCTCCTATGGTCGAAACGGGGGTCCTGTTGATCGGGAGGGGTGTGGCATACCGCAAAACGGAGGAAACAGACTTGTGTTGGAGCACTACGGTCGAAACGGGGGTCCTGTTCATCGGGAGGGGTGTGGAGTGCCGCAAAACGGGACTCCATGGGATACTGTTCATCTCCACCGTCGACCTCCTCCAGCCTCCACGGGCTCCTGTTCATCTAGCCTCCACCGCGCGCTACTCCACCAGCTACTGTTCAACCACCCCTCCACCGTCTACTGTTCATCCAACCCTCCATACCATGGGGTCCTGTTCAACCACGCCTCCACGGGCACCCCTCCACCGTCTACTATTCATCCAGCCCTCCACACCACGGGGTCCTGTTCAACCACCCCTCCACCGTCTACTATTCATCCAGCCCTCCACACCACGGGGTCCTATTCATCCACCCCTCCATGGGCACCCCTCCACCGTCTACTGTTCATCCAGCCCTCCACCACACCACGCGGTCCTATTCATCTAGAGACAACGCCACCGCTCACTGTTCATCCAACCCCCCTGCAACGCTCACTGTTCATCCAGAGGCAGCATCGATCGGCTTTAGTTAGCAGCAGTAGCAAAGAAATCGCTCGATCGGGTTCAGTTAACAGCCATTGATCGATCGCTCGGGTTCAGTAATGCATAGCCTGTAGTGCAATCGCTCGGGTTCAGTTAGAGCCCAAAGCCTCGCTCGGGTTCAATTAGAGCCAACGCCTCGCACACACACGCGTACGTGTACGAGAGAAATGCGCATCGCTCGGCCCCGACCTCCCACCGTAACCGGGAACACCCCGAAATTCCCCCCCCCCTCGCTTCTACCATGGTTTTTTCCGTCATGGACGGCCCAAAGAATGTCATGCAGCTGCGTCTCCGGCCCTCCCAGGACGAAAAGCCCATTATCTGTCATGATTTTTTCTCATAGAAGTAGGATATCACCACATCTATGATGATACCGGGTTTTGTCACAATTATCGTCATAGAAGTGTCATATGTATGACAGAAAAAAATTTCGTTCAACCCAAAATGTCATGGATGTGTATTTTTTTGTAGTGGTTTCTTAGCCGTGTGCCGTGCCCCCCTCCATAGTTTACTCCTCCAGTCATATTGTCGTAGTGCTTAGGCGAAGCCCTGCGCAGATCACATCACCGTCACCATGCCGTCATGCTGACGAAATTCTCCCTCACCACTTTGCTGGATCAAGAGTTCGAGGGATGTCATCGAGCTGAACGTGTGCTGAACTTGGAGGTGTCGTACGTTCGGTACTTGATCTGTTGGATTGCGAAGACGTTCGATTACATCAACCGCATTAACCTAATGCTTCTGCTTTCGGTTTACGAGGGTATGTGGACACACTCTCCCCCTCTCGTTGCTATGCATCTCCTAGATAGATCTTGCGTGATGGTAGGAATTTTTTTGAATTGCATGCTATGTTCCCCAACAATGGAATCCGAGCCAGGTCTGTGCGTAGATGATATGCATGAGTAGAACACAAAGAGTTGTGGGTGATCATAGTCATACTGCTTACCACCAACGTCTTATTTTGATTCGGCGGTATTGTTGGATGAAGCGGCCCAGACCAACCTTACATGACCGCGTTCATGAGACCGGTTCCACCGACAAACATGCGACTTGTTTTGCATAAAGGTGGTTGGCTTGGGTCTATTTCTCCAACTTTAGTTGAATCGAACTTGACCGTGGCCAGTCCTTGTTTGAAGGTTAAAACAACACACTTGATGAAAAATCATTGTGGTTTTGATGCGTAGGTAAGAACGGTTCTTACTAGAAGCCCATAGCAGCCACGTAAAACTTGCAACAACAAAGTAGAGGATGTCTAACTTGTTCTTTCATGGCATGTTGTGATGTGATATGGTCAAGACATGTTGTGATATACGTTATTGTATGAGATGATCATGTTTTGTAAAAGTTATCGGCAAATGGCAGGAGCCTTATGGTTGTCGCTTTATTGTATGAAATGAAATCTACATGTAATTGATTTACTTTATCACTATGCGTTAGCAATAGTTGTAGAAGCAATAGTTGGCGAGATGACAACGACGCTACGATGGAGGTCAAGGTGTCAAGCCGGGGATGATGGAGATCATGATGGTGCTTTCGAGATGGAGATCAAAGGCACAAGATGATGATGGCCATATCATGTCAAATATTTTTGATTGCATGTGATGTTTATCTTTTATGCATCTTATTTTGCTTAGTATGGCGGTAGTATTATAAGATGACCCCTCACTAAATTTCAAGGTATAAGTGTTCTCCCTGAGTATGCACCGTTGAGACAGTTTGTAGTGCCGAGACACCATGTGATGATCGGGTGTGATAAGCTCTACGTTCACATACAACGGGTACAAGACAGTTTTGCATGTGCAGAATACTTGGGTTAAACTTGACGAGCCTAGCATGTACAGACATGGCCTCGGAACACTGAGACCGAAAGGTCGAACGTGAATCATATACTAGATATGATGAACATAGAAATGTTCACCACCGAAAACTACTCCATTTCATGTGATGATCGAACATGGTTTAGTTGATATGGATCACGTGATCATTTAGATGACCCGAGGGATGTCTATATAAGTGGGAGTTCTTAAGTAATATGATTAATTTAACTTAAAATTTATTATGAACTTAGTCCTGATAGTTTTTGCATATCTATGATGTAGATCAATGGCCCATGCTACCGTTCCCTGGAATTTTAATGTGTTCCTAGAGAAAGCTAAGTTGAAAGATGATGGTAGCAACTACATGGACTGGGTCCATAACTTGAGGATTATCCTCATTGCTGCACAGAAGAATTACGTCCTTGATGCACCTCTACGTGCAAGCCTGCTCCAGGAGCAACTCCGGACTATATGAACATCTAGCAAGGTAAATCTGATGACTACTCGATAGTTTAGTGTGCCATGCTTTACGTCTTAGAATCGGGACTTCAAAGACATTTTGAACGTCATGGACCATACGAGATGTTCCAGGAGTTGAAGTTAACATTTCAAGAAAATGCCCAAGTTGAGAGATATGAAGTCTCCAACAAGTTCTATAGCTGCAAGATGGAGGAGAACAGTTTTTTCGGTGAACACATACTCAGAATGTCTAGGTACGATAACCACTTGACTCAGCTGGGAGTTAATCTTCCGGATGATAGTGTTATTGACAGAGTTCTTCAATCATGGCCACCAAGCTATAAACACTTCATGATGAACTATAATATGCAAGGGATGGAAAAGACTATTCCCGAGCTCTTCACAATGCTCAAAGTTGCGGAGGTAGAAATCAAGAAGGTGCATCAAGTCTTGATGGTTAACAAGACCACTAGTTTCTAGAAAAAGGGAAAAGGAAAGAAGGGAAACTTCAAAAAGAATAGCATGCAAGTTGCTGCTCCTAGAAAGAAACCCAAGTATGGACCTAAGCCTGAAACAGAGTGCTTCAACTGCAAAGGGACTGGTCACTGGAAGTGGAAATGCCCCAAGTATTTGGCGGATAAGAAGGATGGCAAAGTGAAAGGTATATTTGATATGCATGTTATTGATATGTACATTACTAATGCTCGTCGTGGTGCCTGGGTATTTGATACTGGTTCTGTTGCTCATATTTGCAACTCAAAACAGGGGCTACAGATTAAATGAAGATTGGCTAAGGACAAAGTGATGATGCGCGTCAGAAATGGTTCCGAGGTCGATGTGATCGCCGCCGGCATGCTACCTCCACAACTAAGTTCGGGATTAGTTTTAGACCTGAATAATTGTTATTTGGTGCTAGCATTGAGCATGAATATCATATCTAGATCTTGATTGATGCGAGACGGTTATTCATTTAAATCAGAGCATAATGGTTGTTCTATTTATATGAGTAATATCTTTTATGGTCATGCACCCTTGATGAGTGGTCTATTTGTTGACTCTCGGTCGTGGTGATACAAATATTCATAATATTGATGCCAAAAGATGCAAAGTTAATAATGATAGTGCAACTTATTTGTAGCATTGGCGTTTAGGTCATATTGGTGTAAAGCGCATGAAGAAACTCCATGCTGATGGACTTTTGGAATTACTTGATTATGAATCACTTGATGCTTGCGAACCATACCTCATGGGAAAGTTGACTAATACTCTGTTCTCCCAAACAATGGAACGAGCCACTGACTTATTGGAAATAATACATACTGATGTATGCGATCCGATGAGTGTTGAGGCTCGCCGCGGGTATCTGTAGGATCAAAAGTATGTCTAGAGGGTGGTGATTAGACAACTTGACCAAATAAAGATCTAGCCTTTTCCCAATTTTAAGTCTTGGCAGATTTTAGAAACTTATCACAAGTCAAGCAATCAACCTACACATGCAAATCTAAGAGTATAGCAGTGGAATGTAAATCATTGCATATGAAGGTAAAGGGGATGAGTTTGGAGGGAGAAAACGCAATGTAGATACAAAGATATTTGGCATGGTTCCGATAGGTGGTAGTATCGTACATCCACGTTGATGGAGACTTCAACCACGATGGGTAATGGTTGTGCGAGTCCACGGAGGGCTCCACCCATGAAGGGTCCACAAAGAAGCAACCTTGTCTATCCCACCATGACCATCGACCACAAAGGAATTGCCTCCCTTGGGTATATATTCACGAAGTAGGCGATCTCCTTGCCCTTACAAACTCCTTGGTTCAACTCCACAATCTTAATGGAGGCTCCCAAGTGAGACCTAACCAATCTAGGAGACACCACTCTCCAAAAGGTAATCGATGGTGTGTTGATGACGAACTCCTTGCTCTTGTGCTTCAAATGATAGTCTCCCCAACACTCAACTCTCTCTCATAGATTAGGCTATGGTGGAAAGATGATTTGAGTGGAAAGCAACTTGGGGAAGGCTAGAGGTCAAGATTCGTGTGGTTGGACTGAAATATCCTGGTCTCAACCCATGAGTAGGTGGTTCTCTCCCAGAAAATGAATGCTGGAAGTGTAGGAATGTTCTGATGGCTCTCTCCACGAATGGAGGAAGGGTGGAGGGGTATATATAGCCTCCACACAAAATCTAATCGTTACACACAATTTACCAAACTCGATGGGACCGAATACCCAAACTCAGTTAGACCGATTTAGTTCAAAAATGTGAACATTAGGATTTTCAGTGGCACCGATAGGTTAACTCGGTGGGACCGATTTCGTTAAGGTTAGGGCATAGCGTAATCTCGGTGAGACCAATCACATGAACTTGGTGACACCAATTTCTGTAATAGGCAAAGAGAGAGAGTTGGTTAGGCAAACTCGATGCGACCGATTTTTCATTTCGGTTTGACCAAAACGTTACGAAAAGGAAACAGAGAGTTTGCATTGCGAACTCGGTGGGACCGACCACTCATCTCGGTTATACTAAAACGTTACGAAGGGAAATAGAGAGTTTGGATTCCCATCTCGGTGAGACCGAGATCCCTATCGGTGAGACCGAACTAATTAAGGTTTCTCGCTATGGCTATATCAAATGAACTCGGTGGCGCCGGATAGATCAAATCGGTGGGGCTGAATTTGAATTTTGGTTTGGGACATATGAGGATATGAGAAAGTTTTTGAGGGCTTTTGGAGCATATCATTAAGCATTTTGAGCAAGCAAGGCATTAAGAAACACCTCATCCCCTTTTAATAGTATTGGTTTTTCCTATGGACTCAATGTGATCTTGGATCACTAAAATGAAAATGTAGAGTCTTGAGCTTGAGCCAATATGTGTTCTTAGCATTTTGAGGGGTCCACATCTCTAGTCCATTCCATGCCTATCATTGAACTTTCTGAAATGATCATCTTGAAAGAGTATTAGTTCAATGAGTTATATGTTGTTAAGAATTACCAAAACCACCCAGGGATTAGTTGCACTTTCAATCTCCCCCTTTTTGGTAATTGATGACAACATATAGATCAAAGCTTCGACAAATGATAATAAGAATGAAATATATCGTCTCTTTGAGAAGTTTGTAATAAGAATGAAATTTGTGCATTATTTAAAATTTGCTTTTGAACGCAAACGCACAATCGATTAGGATCATGGGTCACTCTTGCATGTCACATACATCTTGGTGGAGCACTCAAAATGATAGTAAAAGAAATATGCACTCATCACCAAGGCAAAGTGAATGATCATACATGAGAGATAAATAATATCATCATCCAAGCACAAGCATTGAAGTATGATATGATCAAACACATGACCATACAAGTATCTCACACACACATAAAGTATCATCCAGGCAAGCAAACAAATAGTTATCAAACAAGTAGCAAATGAGAAAAAAGAAGCAACTCTCTCTCTCCCAGCCTATGATCTATACACTTTCTCCCCCTTTGGCAACAAGTTACCAAAAAGCTCGAAAATGCATAGTGCTATGCGTCTCTCTAGGCTTGATCTTCGGGAGGTGGCGTGGAGAGAGCTCCTAGGACGAATGCATCTCTTGAGGTTGTTGGAGCTGGTGGAGTTGCAACTGGAGGGGCAACTCAAGCTGTGGCTGCAGGTGCTGACGTAGTAGCTCTTATGTTTGTCACAGGCACTGCTACAGATCTTTGTTCCCTAGGCACTATCTGAAAAGTGTTAGTGGTAGCTTTCCCTTTTCGTTCTTCAGCTTCTTCCTGGAGATGCTCAATAGCTGTTTCCATTTCTGTCACCTTCAAGTCAAGATCATAGAACTTTGTCTCAATGATCCTCTCAAGGCTCTCTTGATTCTGAGTCAAGGTGGCCAATCCTTTCTCAATCCTCAGAGTGGCTTGAATAAGATATCCAAGTTGATCTTGCTTTGACTTGAGGAAAACTTGTGAAGCCTTTTTAGCACTTGGCATCTATGCTGCCTTCTCAGCTTTTGCTTTCTCCCTCTTCTCTTGAGCCTCTACTGATGTGGGATCTTCAACATTCATGACAACTGTGTTGTCCTCAAAGTAAGCCCTCAAGGGAATGTGTTATTTATCCAACAAGTATGTGTGTGTGCCCATCTTGGAGTTGATGAGCATCTGGATGTGTGGAGCATACCCACATGATCTCTTCCGGTCTGCATTGTCCTGTTGACTGTTTCAACAATCAAACTCATCACCTTAAACTTCTGGGGCACATCAAACAACTGAAGCAAATTGATGGAGTGGCCTCTGATCATCCCGTGATCTCCTGATTTGGGCAACAAGGTCTGCCTCAAGAGGGTATTAATAGTGGCCAGTCCAGACAGCAGATAATATACATAGCCTAGCTTGTGAGTCTCCAAGGCCTTGTCAGGTATTTCCTTGAACATGTTGTCCATGGAGTTGTGATCTTTATTTCTCTTGGCATAGACATCTATGTCATCCTCAAGCTCTGCAGGGGCATTGATCAGCTTGGCCCATTCAACAACTTTTGATTGGTACCTTGTACCTTCAGACATCCATACAGTTCTTCCATCATGATAGAAATGATATGTAGAATAGAATTGCATAATGAGCTCATCATTCCACTTGGTCAGTTTCTGACCCATAAAAGTGTCTACTTCATTGAGTCTGAAACTTTCATGCACTCCTGGGAAGTGGTCTTCATTGTTGTCGATGTATTTCCAGTCTACCCACTTCATGTCACACACTATGGCCTTCTTATCTAATAGAACTGTCTCATAGAAGTCCTGCTGCTCCTTGGTGTGAAATCTATAGTCCACAACAGTCCTTCTCCTCATAGCATATGGATCTGATTGTCTCCACAATTTGAGACCTGCATCCTTTCTGACTTTCATGTTTTCTGCCACTGGATGATTGTCATCATGGTCAGGAATCTTTGGTTTTAGCTTCCTGAGCACTTGGGCTTCATCATCTTCTTCTTCAACTTCAGGCATTGGGGCCTTGTTCTTCTCAGCAGCTAGTATGTTTCTTGTGCTCCTCTTTGGTGCAGTCATGGTGGCTTGAGCGGTAGATTTGAGGGCACTCTTGGGCTTTAAAGGAGCAGCCCCAGACTTGATGGCATCCCCCATCAGCTTTTGTGCTTTAGGTCCTAGTGCAGCATCCTCTTCTTCCTCTTCCTCATCAGATTGAATCATCATTGAGGGTTTGCCTATAACTCTGGCCATAGTTTTCTTGGCCCTTTCCTTCCTCTTCTTGCCTTCACCAGCAGCCTCTTCCTTAGTTCATTTGGAGGCTTCAAGAGTTGAGGCTCTGGCTTTTGAAGTAGGCACTCTCTTGGCAGGAGCCTTCTTTTTCAAACCAGGCCTTGTTGAAGCAGGTGTGCCAAATTCCTTCTTGACAACCTTATTCTTTAAGCTAACTTCTTCCTCAGGAGAAACATAGTCCTCATCCTCTAAGTATGAGTTTCTCTTCTTCCTCTGCTTTGTTGCTGCCTTGGGCAAGTTGCTTGGGATGCTTCTGCTACCCTCATCATAGCTATCAGAGGGACTAGTGCCCTCACTCGGGTTAACTTGCTCCTCAGACTTGTTCTGGCTGTCACTCTGATCAGACATTTCTAACACTACAAACTGAGAGCTGACCCTGTGAATAGATATAGATGAGATAGAGTGGACAAGAATCACAAATAGCAGAGATTTTGCAAAACAAATGAGTCAAAAACTTAGCTTTAGTTTTCCATAGAAAGCATTTTGGAGCTACCGATTTGTTAAACTCGGTGACACCGAAGCAACTTTGGAGTCTAAACTAGTGGAATCAGTCAGACTGAGACACAGTTCCATGACTCCGAGATTGCTAGGGTTTCACTGAGAGTTGAACTCGGTCACACAGATTTGCAACTTTCGGTCAAACCGAAAGTTACAAGTGCAATGGCCTAAGCCAAATCGGTGAGACCAATTTCCACAACTCGGTCAGTCCGAGATGAGTTCGGCGGAAACCTAACCCTAAATTTTTGAATCAAAACTAATCTAAAGGAAGTTTTTGCTAGATAGGATGATCTCATACGTGGTAAGAAACATGGCATTGACTCTGTGCTAAGAATCGGAGGTAAGGATTGCACAAAGGATCAAACTCATACCCTAACTTGGCGATGAGCTCGCTACGACGACAACGACGGTGAAGATTTCCATTGACGGCGACGAAGACCCAAGTCGGAAGAGCAGGACATGTGCGGCGAAAAGGTTTTGGAGAAATTTACAATTTTTGACCCGTCGGTATATATATCCTGACCCTATCGGTGTGACCGAGTGGAACAACTCGGTGGCACCGAGATGCAGAATCACAGGCGGTTACTGTAACTCGGTGTGACTGAATGGTTCTAATCGGTTGCATCGAGATTGAAAACCTCGATCAACTTAGTGAACTCAGTATGACCTAAAAGGATGAATTGGTCGGATCGAAATTCACACAGAGGTTTTGCAAGTTTAAGTCTATGACGCATCAGTGACTCCGAGTGCTCCTCACCCAGAGGGTTTGACTCTGACTTGATCAAGCTTTGTGATGTAGCATGAATAGAGTTTGAGATGAGAAAAGCATAGATAGCTAGAGGAAGTTCTTAGGCATTCTTGTCCATCCATTTGGCAAAAGAAGAAGAGCCAAACAATCAAAGCAACAAATGGATGTCCTCGAATGGGAAAAATATGCAATCAACATGCTCACACAATGAAATGGCAAATGAAATATGTGGCAAAGCATGCACAAACACTCTAGCATCTATCAAGAAATTGGCCATGACTAGGTCATGTATATATGAGTATATTGACTTAGGGGTCAAATGAGAACATTTCATCATAGGTCACACTCATCTTTTAAGTGCAAGTGGGGTTACCACTTTTACATAAAGCATTGTTGTGTTCACACATTAGAGTTGCTTTAGCTCAATTTTTAGAGTAAAGCTCCCCCTAGATGTGATATGCCCCCCTAAGAGGGATGAACTAACCTTGGGTTTTGTCGATGATGACTTCGTGTAGATGTTGAAGATGTGGATTCTTAATGTTGATGTAAATCATTTGGAGCAATCCATTGGAGTGAGTTGCACTTTCAATACCTACATGGGTTAGTCCCACAAGGAACAAACAAGGATATCCATAGACATAGAGTGAAGTACACACAAGATGATGTCCATGAAAGCATTAGGTTACCTTGTCCCACGTCTTACCAACAAGAGGGTTTGTGACTCCTTGAACTAGTGCAAGATGTGGAAGTTTTTTGCACTCGTTCTTGCCAAAATGATATGAGTGAAGTATGTTGGTAGAGTCACCCTCAAGAATTCTCTAGTTCTTCCGCTTCGGGATCCACATCAACTTGATGGGAATCCTTGGAGTTGTAGTCGTACTTGATGAAGTAGAACTAGATTTAGTCTTGGGAACGCACTTGACCAAGGCCTTGGTAGCTTCTTCAAATGCATCAATCTCCTCTTGCAGCTTGTCATTGCCTTTTTGCTTGTGGTCTTGTGGTGGAAGATCATCCTGAGCTTGTGTTCCTTTGAAGGAAGTAGGATCATACTCCTCATGTTGAGGAACAAACTTCGTCTTGGGGTATTTATCTTTTTCCCACTCAACTCCATCGGCATTGAACTTCTGTTCAAAACCAACACCTTTATTCTTCCGGTGCCTTCCTTGCCTGCGTACAATTTCCAAAAATTGCTTACTTTCGACAAGGATCTTGTAAAAACCTTTCTCTATAATTCCCTTCAATAAGCTATTTTCTTGCTCAAGTGTAACTTGGCTAAGAGAATCATTAGTGGAATCAAGAGAACTACTAGAAGCAACAATATTGGATTTAGCATGATTATTGTTACTACTAGAAGAAGAATCTTTCTTACTCATGTTGCTAGATTTTACTTGTGGCATTTGAGTAGACAAGAGTAAATGCTTGTCAATGTAAGAAGAACATTTCTTACGAAGATCATCATTGATTGCTTTTAAGAACCCATGCTCTTGCTCTAGGTTGAGCTTTTCAAAGCATAGATTCTCATGAGTCTTTAAAAGCTCTCGATGATCTTCTAAGGTAGTTTCATGAGCTAAATTAAGAGTGTTTAGTTCTTTAGTTAGACACGCAATCACCTTCTTATCATCGTCATTCGTTTTACTTGATTAGCATGATTAATAGCAAGTTCATCATAGTTTTCATCACTAGAGTTGTCAACAAGTAAATCATCATCACCTAGCAAATCATCTTCATCACTATTGAAATCAACATACTTGGGGTGTGATACCTTTGGGCCTTTAGCCCTGAAGCATCTTCCACTTCCTTCATTTGGTGAGTCAAATATGTCATAGGAGTTGGTTGACACAAGTGCTAGACCGGCAATACCTTCATCTTGAGTATATTCAGAGTCGGAGTGATAACTTCCCTCGGAGTGGTGGTCGGAGTCGGAGCCGGATTCCCATTCACCAACATGATCTTGATGTCTTCGTTTGTGTAGATCCTTGATGACTTGTCCATCCTCTCCGAATCCTTGCTTCTGCGGGAGGTTCTTCATTTATAACGATCATCTCTACTCCTTCTCTCTCTTGGAGGTGATTCTTCACTCCTACTTTTCCTTTTAGTTGAGTCTTCTCTTCTTTTGCAGGTAGCCGTACACTCATTGGAGTAGTGTCCGGGTCTTCCATAATTATAGCAATTACGCTCACAACTAGAAGATCTTTTATCATTGTAGGACCTTGACTTGTGACTTCTTTATTTGCTTCTAATCTTGTAGAACTGGTTGAAGTTCTTCACCATTAGGCTCAATTCCTCATGAAGACTTGTTTCTCACTTGATGATGTAGGAGCATCACATGAGGCTTTGTAAGCACCACTTGACTTGTTGTGAAGCTCTTCTTTATCCTTGAGTGACATCTCATGAGCAACAATTCTACCAATGACTTTTGTTGGCTTGAGATATTTATAATTGGGCATCATTTGGATCAAAGTGCACACGGTATCATATTTTCCATCCAAGGCTCTTAGGATCTTCTTGATGATGAATAT
Source organism: Triticum aestivum (assembly GCF_018294505.1). Taxonomy (NCBI): domain Eukaryota; kingdom Viridiplantae; phylum Streptophyta; class Magnoliopsida; order Poales; family Poaceae; genus Triticum; species Triticum aestivum. Next base: position 157,270,932 of record NC_057806.1, read on the forward strand.
GTTGGTCATCTCTTCACTTCCTAAGCAGGCAATCTCATTTGTGGTGAGAGCAAGCCTATCGTACATTACAGCGACACCTTCGCCATCCTTCATTTTGAACTTGTCAAGCTAACTTTGAAGCACATCCAGTTTGGATTCCTTGACGGAGTTGGTACCTTCATGCATATCAATCAAAGTATCCCAAATATCGTTTGCATTCTCAAGACGGCTGATTTTATTGAATTCTTTGGGGCACAATCCGTTGAAGAGGATATTGCAAGCTTTAGCATTGTATTGTAGCATATTCAATTCTTCCGCGGTAGCTTCACGATTCAGTTATTTCCCATCAAACAATTCACCTTGCAATCCAATACACATAATAGCCCAAATGGCGGGGTTATGTCCAAGAATATGCATTTTCATCTTCTGCTTCCAACTAGCAAAATTAGTACCATCAAAGTAAGGACCTCTACGGTGGTAATTTCCCTCGCTAGATGCCATACTCTCCTAGGTTGTGAAACCAAGTCTATAATCACCAAAGCTATGGAAATCAAGGCAAATGGAGACCAAAGCTCTGATACCACTTGTGGGATCGAAAGTATGTCTAGAGGGGGGGTGATTAGACTACTTGACCAAATAAAAATCTAGCCTTCTCCTAATTTTATGTCTTGGTAGATTTTAGCAACTTATCACAAGTCAAGCAATCAACCTACAAAAGCAAATCTAAGAGTATAGCAGCGAAATGTAAATCATTGCATATGAAGGTAAAGGGGAGGAGTTTGGAGGGTGCAAACGCAATGTAGACACGGAGGTTTTTGGCATGGTTCTGATAGGTGGTGCTATCGTACATCCATGTTGATGGAGACTTCAACCCATGATGGGTAACGGTTGCGAGAGTCCACGGAGAGCTCCACCCACGAAGGGTCCACGAAGAAGCAACCTTGTCTATCCCACCATGGCCATCGACCATGAAGGACTTGCCTCACTTGGGTAGATCTTCATGAAGTAGGCGATCTCCTTGCCCTTACAAACTTCTTGGTTCAACTCCAAAATCTTGACAGAGGCTCCCAAGTGACACCTAACCATTCTAGGAGACACCACTCTCCAAAAGGTAATAGACGGTGTGTTGATGACGAACTCCTTGCTCTTGTGCTTCAAAAGATAGTCTCCTCAACACTCAACTCTCTCTCACAGATTATGGTATGGTGGAAAGATGATTTGAGTGGAAAGCAACTTGGGGAAGGCTAGAGATCAAGATTCTTGTGGTTGGATTGGAATATCTTGGTCTCAACACATGAGTAGGTGGTTCTCTCTCAGAAAATGAATGTTGGAAGTGTAGGCATGTTCTGATGGCTCTCTGCGCAAATGGAGGAAGGGTGGAGGGGTATATATAGCCTCCACACAAAATGTAACTGATACACACAATTTACCTAACTCAGTGGGACCAAATACTCAAACTCGGTCTGACCGATTTAGTTAAAAAATGTGAACGTTAGGATTTTCGGTGGGACCGACATGTCAACTCGGTGGGATTAATTTCATTGGAGTTAGGGCATAACGTAATCTCGGTGATACCGATCACATGAACTCGGTGAGACTGATTTCTGTAATAGGCAAAAAGAGAGTTGGTCATGCAAACTCGGTGGGACCGATTGCTCATTTTGGTGGGACCGAAACGTTATGAAAAGGAAACAGAGAGTTTGCATTGCGAACTCTGTGGGACCGATCGCTCATATCGGTTAGACTGAAACATTATGATTGGAAACAGAGAGTTAGCAATCCCATCTGGGTGAGACCGAGATCCCTACCGGTGAGATCGAACTGATTAGGGTTTCTGGCTATGGCTATGTCAAATTAACTCGGTGGAGCGAGATAGATCAAACTGTGGGGCCGAGTTTGACTTTTGGTTTGGGACATATGAGGACATGAGAAAGTGGTTGAGGGCTTTTGGAGCATATCATTAAGCATTTTGAGCAAGCAAGCCATTAAGCAACACCTCATCCCCTTTTAATAGTATTGGCTTTTCCTATGGACTCAATCTGATCTTGGATCACTAAAATGAAAATGTAGAGTCTTGAGCGTGAGCCAATATGTGTCCTTCGCATTTTGTAGGGTCCACATCTCTAGTCGATACCATGCCTATCATTGAACTTTCTGAAATGATCATCTTGAAAGAGTATTAGTTCAATGAGCTATATGTGTTAAGAATTACCAAAACCACCCAGGGATTAGTTACACTTTCAGTATCGTTATTTTCTGACCTTCACAGATGATTTGTGAAGATATGGGTATATCTAGTTAATGAAACACAAATCTAAAACATTTAAAAAGTTCAAAGAATTTTAGAGTGAGGTGGAAAATCATCGTAACAAGAAAATAAAGTTTCTACGATCTGATCACGGAGGTGAATATTTGAGTTACGAGTCTGGTCTTCATTTAAAACAACATGGAATAGTTTTGCAACTCACGCCACCTGGAACACCACAACGTAATGGTGTGTCTGAACGTTGTAACCGTACTTTATTAGATATGGTGCGATCTACGATGTCTCTTACCGATTTACCACTACTGTTTTGGGGTTATGCATTACACACAGCTGTATTCATGTTAAATAGGGCACCATCTAAATCCAATGAGACGACACCATATGAACTGTGGTTTGGCAAGAAACCTAAGCTGTCATTTCTTAAAGTTTGGGGTTGCGATGCTTATGTGAAAAAGCTTCAGCCTGATAAGCTCAAACCCAAATCGGTAAAGTGCTTCGTCATAGGATACCCAGAAGAAACTGTTGGGCACACCTTCTATCACAGATCCGAAGGCAAGATATTTGTTGCTAAGAATGGATCGTTTCTAGAGAATGAGTTTCTCTCGAAAGAAGTGAGTGGGAGGAAAGTGGAACTTGATGAGGTAGTTGTACCTTCTCTAGAATTGGAAAGTAGTTCATCACAAAAATGAGTTCCAGTGATGCCTACACCAATTTGTAAGGAAGCTAATGATGATGATCATGAAATTCAGATCAAGTTACTACCAAACCTCGTAGGTCAACCAGAGTACGTTCCGCACCAGAGTGGTATGATAATCCTGTTCTGGAAGTCATGTTACTAGACCATGACGAACCTACGAACTATGAGGAAGTGATGATGAGCCCAGATTCCGCGAAATGGCTTGAGGCCATGAAATCTGAGATGGGATCCATGTATGAGAATAAAGTATGGACTTTGGTTGACTTGCTCGATGATCGGCAAGCCATAGAGAATAACTGGATCTTCAAGAAGAGGACTGATGCTGATGGTAATGTTACTATCTACAAATCTCGACTTGTTGCGAAAGGTTTTCGACAAGTTCAAGGAGTTGACTACGATGAGACCTTCTCACCCGTAGCGATGCTTAAGTCTGTCCGAATCATGTGAGCAATTCCCGCATTTTATGATTATGAAATTTGGAAAATGGACGTCAAAACTGCATCCCTTAATGGATTTCTTAAGGAGTTGTATATGATGCAACCAGAAGGTTTTGTCGATCCTAAAGGTGCTAACAAAGTGTGCAAGCTACAACGATCCATTTATGGACTGGTGCAAGCCTCTCGAAGTCGGTATATACGCATTGATAGTGTGATCAAAGCATATGGTTTTATATAGACTATTGGAGAAGCCTGTATTTAGAAGAAAGTGAGTGGGATCTTAGTAGCATTTCTAATATTATATGTGGATGACATACTATTTATTGGAAATAATACAGAATTTCTGGATAGCATAAAAGGATATTTGAATAAGAATTTTTCAATGAAAGACGTTGGTGAAGCTGCTTATATATTGGGCATCAAGATCTATAGAAATAGATCAAGACGCTTAATTGGACTTTCACAAAGCACATACCTTGGTAAAGTTTTGAAGAATTTCAAAATGGATCAGTCAAAGAAAGGGTTCTTGCCTGTATTACAAGGTGTGAAGTTGAGTCAGACTCAATGCCCGACCACTACAGAATATAGAGAGAAAATGAAAGTCATTCTCAGCCATAGGTCACAAGGTGTGAAGTTGAGTCAGACTCAGCCATAGGTTCTATCATGTATGCAATGTTGTGTACCAGACTTGATGTGTGCCTTACTATAACACTGGTGTCCGTCAGTCCTAAACAAACGGTTTTTAACCCCTTTCCGCGACGGCATTTGGAACCGTCACCAAGTGAGTGTGTGCGATAGGGTGTCCTTCGCACACAAACCAGAAATCGTCGGGGATAGGCCCTCCTAGGACCTAGGCTGGGGCCATGTGCGATTGTGCGAGGCATCGAAAGCTAAGCATTTCTGTAGGTATGTACATCCCACACGATAATCTGAGAAAATCATTTTCGTAGGTATGTACATCCCACATGGTGAATCCCAGAAAAACAATTCCATTCATATGTATATCACACACAGTCAATCCAATGAATATGTTTCCGTTCTTACGTACACCCACACAGTCAATCCAGGGAACATTTCTGTTCGGACATACATCCCACACAGTTTTATGTGTAGGCTCGTGTGTGAAAGGTGTAACTATCACACACGGTTTGCCATGGCTAACCATTTGCTTTTATCAACTGTATCACACACGATTTGATGAAGAAAACTGTGTGGCATTGGGCTATCCATCACAAGCGTTTTTTCTTCTAGAACCGTTTACAAAGGTCCATGACACATTTAGTAGGTTTATTAGTTCACAATTAATAATTCTAGTATTACACAAATTCACAGTTCATACCGAACAGTTGTTCGCCAATTTCATATCAGACACATAAATATATTAGAACATCACAGTACGGTAGCTACATGAAAACAACACAATACAACATATAGCTAGTTCAACTTCATAAGAACAATATATTCATTTCCCTAATCGAGATCATCCAGGCTCGTCTTATCCACCTCTGCTTTCAGTTCAGTATGAACCTATTTTGCATGGGCCAACTAGGAAAGTGCCTCCTCCTTCACTAACACCAACTTAGCAAAGTCTGATTAAAAAAATCTAAGCTCATTCTCCACCTTCAACTTTTTATCCCACATCTTGAAATATGCTCCAGCATTGACAACACTTTCTCTAAGCCTACGTGTGTTCTCTTCCTCATACATGCTCCAGAGCTTCGCTAGGCACATCTTCAAAGACTATGTCCACTCTTGATCAACCCATTCCAAGTAAGAACACTTCCGTTCATCCTATAATATTTAAAACTAGATCAGTAACAATTGTAGGGGAAATGGGTTTATAGCAACATAGAAAATCACCAATCCTTATATTGAAAAACTGAAGAAACATGTTAATTATGACATATCTTCTCAAAAAGATCAATGTGCAAATGAAATAATTGGTACTGAGACAACAACCAAATTCTAGAACATCAGAAGCTATAATTAACTACAACGACGCTACAAGTTCTTACACATGTACAATAAATAACAAATTGAACATTTCATGAGGAAGGTAAATATAACTGCAACAGTATAGCGACAGTGTTTGGATGACAGCAAATTTATACCAACTGGTGTGTACATGCACAAATTTAGTAACATAGAACTAATAGCACTAAGGCCATCCACTATGTATGCCAAAACTGGGGTAAAGACAACTGTTGCTACATCTCGCACTGGTGCCCTGCATTGGCGAGCTGATGCAACAGAAATAAAATCAGGGAACTATACTCGGGAGCACGTACCTGCTCCGATGCCTAGTTCCTTCGTGCCATAAAGATTTAGTATTTTACTGATTGGCTTCTTGGATGTGTGGACCAGAGTTGGCTGCACAAACTACTGAAGCGGTGCCAACTAATTTTCTAATGGCAATGCTGATGACATGGCAACAACTTAGGATACTAGGTACAAACTGTCACACTGTCTTAGGATGCGTTTGGTTGAAGGTGTGGTATGAATGGGTTGGGACCATGAAAGTGTCTGAACCACGTCTAACAAATGATTTGTAACAACGAAAGAGGGTCTAACCTTCTCTGCACATGCCAGAACCTTCCTCCCACTATCCATGGAATCAAACGTAACTAGCTTCACGCATGGAGATTGATGGTGACGATGAGGAGATAGATCTTCAGCCACCCCGCTCCATTGGTTGCCACTAATGGTCTTAGGGAGCTACAAGAGGAAGAAATGACTCAAATCGACCGCCGGGTAAAAATCCTTCATTCCAAGTCATAGCCCAAGAGAGAGAAGAGAGGCATACCTGGGTGGTGAAGGAGTAGTCACCGGAGGAGGAACTGCTGGAGAGGTCTTTGAAGAAGACCATGGCGACCCTGGCACTACGATGCGAGACGGCGAGAGCAAGGAAGCGGCTATAGCTTAGCAAGGAAGGAAGGAAGGAAGGAAGGAAGGAAGGAAGGAAGAAATAGGGGAAATGTGACTTGTGGTTGGGGAGAAAAGGGGGTGGAGCAGGGAGGAAGGGGGCGGGGGTAGATATTTTGGCGGTAGGCCAAAATTTTGGAAATATGGAGGGAAACTTTGCGCGCAGTGCCGCCAGACCATTCACTTTGAACGACTGTGTGCATCGCAAACGATTATTCTGCTTTACACGCATGGGATGAGTTTGATAATTCAAATTTTGGTGGAAATTTTCCCAGGTACGTCATTGCATAATTTAACATCGCTTGCTAATTTGGGCACACAAAAGAGCGTACAGCAGACATACCACACTTACTGAATTGAGCAATTTTAGTAATTAAACAGAGCCAGTTGACCTAAACATTACTCTAACAAAAGACCAGCATTAAAAACAAAGCCTAAGTACGCATAATTTTAACAAATCTGCCATCGCGCCGGCCTATGCATCGCTGGTGTGAGATGAGACGTTGATGACTTGTCTTGGCGACATGCCGCCATTGGTGGACTCCGCGTCCCCTGCTGAAGTCAACCGCGTCCTCGTCCTTGGCGCCTCCCTCAAGGTTGTAGTACTCGTAGTTGTGGCCGATTCCTTGACGGACAGACTCTTCTCTACCTCGACCTCGGCTACGCGCAACTCCTCCTCCTGGCGCTCCTCGATCTCCGCCACCTCCTGCATCTCTAGCTCCCGCTCGGCGACCTCACGAGGAAGCAAGTGCTCCATGGTCACCGCCGCCTTTTCAGACATGGGTTGCATGCTGGAGTCCGATGTGGCCTGGAATATCTTGGTGTGTGCATCCTCGATCTTGGCGTGGATGGCCTCGACCCGGGCCAGGGCGACATCAGCGGCACAGATGGTAGCTCGAGCGCTCTCGAAATTTGCAGCCGTCGTCGCAACAGCAGCCGCAGCCATCTCGGCTACTGCAGCTGCCCTGTCGACTACCGCAGACGCCCTCTCGATGAAAGCAGTCGTGCTAAATGCGGATGCGGCGGCACTCTCGGCGTAGGCAGCCGCACTCTCGGCGCAGGCGGTGGCGCTCAGGGGGGGACGCGGCCATCGTACGGGCCTTCACGAAGCGTTTCCACGGCATCATCTTTGTAAGAAGGGGGTGCGTGAATGGGGTCGGGATTCGGGGATTCGGGGGTTGCCGGCACTGGAGCAGACGAGCCGACAAAGCTTAAGGAGGGAGACTTAAATAGACCCAGATATTTTCTTCGCAAATGGTTCCTCGAAAACAATTGTGCGTGATGTTGTAAATATTTTTTATTAGCTATGAAAGATGAATTTGGAGTACGGTGGCAATGGATGGTGTTTTAAATGTACACGAAATTTTGTAGTACTAATACAACTGTCATGTCGAATTTCGGAAAATTTCATGGGTCATTTGACCTTTTAAGATATTTAAATGATTTTCTAGCCATTTAATGATCGTAATTGAAATTTGAGCTACATGTACATGCAATAGCTAACCATAATAATTTGAAAACTCATATTTTGAGTACCTGTGTGCGATTTAATTCCATGTGCAGGAAACTGGAAGGAATTTTCAAACATATTGGTCACAAGGCTATGACATAATTAAGCATGGAGTGACATGGCATTTTAATTCCGAAAAATAAAAAAAAAATGAGAAACACATGATACCTTGGTTGATGTAATTTCATGCCACCAAGATGATGTGCAAAAAAATTGGAATTTTGACGAAAGTTTGGACACACACCCTTCACAAACCAGAGCAACTCACTAGATGGCTCGTGGTTCCAAGAGAGAACAATGCATGTTTGATGACGAACGGGAGATAGCTTCCTCTTACGGCCTTAAATTTTTTCTATGTTTAACATGCACTACTACAACTGTAATGTGAAATTTTGGAAAATTGTAGGGGTCATTTGACATTTTAAAGACATTTAAGTGATTTTCTAGCCATTTAATTCAAATTTGAACTACATCTACATGCAGCACCTAACCATAACAGTTTGACAAATCATATTTGTGTACTTGTGTGTGAGTTAATTCCACGTGCAGTAAATTAGAAGGAATTTTCAAACATATTTGTCTTACGACATGGACACATGCATATGTATGCATGGAGTGACATGGCATTTTAATTCTAAAAAATTAAAAAAATCAGAAACACATGAAACCTTGGTTGATGTAATGTCATGCCACCATGATGATGTGGTAAAAAATTGGCATGTTTGACGAAAGTTTGGACACACCCCCCTCATAAATCAGAGCAACTCACTAGAAGGCTTGTGGTTCTGAGAGGGAACAGAGCAACTCACGCGAAAGTTTGGACACACCCCCCTCACAAATCAGAGCAACTCAAAAATTTAAGTGATTTTCTAGCCATTTAATGACCATAATTCAAATTTCAACTACATCTACATGCAATGCCTAATCAAAACGGTTTGAAAAATCATATCTGTGCACTTGTGTGCAAGTTAATTCATGTGCAGTAAATTAGATGGAATTTTCAAGCATACTGGTCTCACGACATGGACACATGCATACGTATGCCTGGAGTGACATGGCATTTTAATTCCAAAAATAAAAAAATGATAAGAAAAACATGAAAGCTTGGTTGATTTAATGTCATGCCACCAAGATGATGTGGTAAAAAATTGGCCTGTTTGACGAAAGTTTGGACACATACCCCTCACAAACCGGAGCAACTCATGAGAAGGTTCGTGGTTCCAAGAGGGAACAATGCATGTTTGATGACGAACGGGAGATAGCGTCCTCTTACGGCCTTCAATTGTTTTCTACGTCTAACGTGCACTAATACAACTGTCATGTGAAATTTTTGAAAATTTCAGGGGTCATTTGACCTTTTAAAGACATTTAAGTGATTTTCTAACCATTTAATGACCGTAATTCAAATTTGAACTACATCTACATGCAACGCCTAACCATAATGGTATGAGAAATCATATTTTGTGTTGTGCAAGTTAATTCCATCTGTAGTAAATTAGAAGGAATTTTCAAACATATTGGTCTCAAGGCATGGGCACACATGCATGGAGTAGCATGGCATTTTAATTCCAAAAAAATAGAAAATGATCAGAAAACATGAAACCTTGCTTGATTTAATGTCATACCACCAAGTTAATCTGGTAAAAAGCCATTGGCCCTGTTTGATGAAAGTTTGAACACACACCCCTCATAAACCGGAGCAACTCACTAGAAGGCTCATGGTTCCTAGAGGGAACAATGCATGTTTGATGACGAATGGGAGATAGCTTCCTCTTACTGCCTTCAATTTTTTCCTATATTTAACGTGCACCACTACAACTGTAATGTGAAAGTTTGGAAAATTATAGGGATCATTTGACATTTCAAAGACATTTAAGTGATTTTCTAGCCATTTAATTCAAATTTGAACTACATCTACATGCAACGCCTAACCTCAACGGTTTGACAAATCATATTTGTGTACTTGTGTGCGAGTTAATTCCATGTGCAGTAAATTAGAAGGAATTTTCAAACATATTTGTCTCACGACATGGATGCATGCATATGTATGCATGGAGTGACATGGAATTTTAATTCCAAAAAATTAAAAAAATATCAAAAACACATGAAACATTGATTGATGTAATGTCATGCTACCAAGATGATGTGATAAAAAAATTGGCATGTTTGACGAAAGTTTGGACACACACCCCTCACAAACCGGAGCAACTCACTAGAAGGCTCGTGGTTCTGAGAGGGAACATTGCATATTTGATGACGAACAGGAGATATTTTCCTCTTACGGCCTTCAATTTTTTCTACGTCTAACATGCACTACTACAACTGTAATGTAAAATTTTTGAAAATTCTAGGGGTCATTTGACCTTTTAAAAAAATTAAGTGATTTTCCAACCATTTAATGGCCGTAATTCAAATTTGAACTACATCTACATGCAACGCCTAGCCAAAACGGTTTGAAAAATCATATCTGTGTGCTTGTGTGCAAGTTAATTCCATGTGCAGTATATTAGAAGGAATTTTCAAACATATTGGTCTCACGACATGGACACATGCATACGTATGGATGGAGTGACATGTCATTTTAATTCCAAATATTAAAAAAATGATGAGAAAAACATGAAACCTTAGTTGATTTAATGTCATGCCACCAAGATGATGTGGTAAAAAAATTGGCCTATTTGACGTAAGTTTGGACACACACCCCTCACAAACCGGAGCAACTCACTAGAAGGTTCGCGGTTTCGAGAGGGAACAATGCATGTTTGATGACAAACGGGAGATAACTTCCTCTTACGTCTTTCAATTTTTTTTCCACGTCTAACTTTCACTAATACAACTATCATGTGAATTTTTAAAAATTTCAGGGGTTATTTGACCTTTTAAAGACATTTAAGTGATTTTCTAACCATTCAATGACCGTAATTCAAATTTGAACTACATCTACATGCAACGCCTAACCATAATGGTTTGAAAAATCATATTTTTGTATACTTGTGTGCGAGTTAATTACATGTGCAGTATATTAGAAGGAGTTTTCAAACATATTGGTGTCATGGCATGGGCACACATACACGGAGTAGCATGGCATTTTAATTCCAAAAAATAAAAAAAATGTTCAGAAAAACATGAAACCTTGCTTGATTTAATGTCATGCCACCAGAATGATGTGGTAAAAAAATTGGCTTGTTTGACGAAAGTTTGGACACACACCCCTCACAAACTGGAGCAACTTACTAGAAGGTTCGTGGTTTCGGAACAACGCATGTTTGATGACAAACGGGAGATAGCTTGCTTTTACGGCCTTCAATTTTTTTCTACATTTAACGTGCACTAATACAAATGTCTTGTGAAAATTTGGAAAATTTCAGGAGTCATTTGACCTTTTCAAAACATTTAAGTGATTTTCTAACCATTTAATGACCGTAATTCAAATTTGAACAACATCTACATGCAACGCAAGGAAGGTCATAGGCGCAGGGCGCCTCATCACTGCGTGGAGGTGGGCCGATAAGCTCCAGCGTGCCGCCGACGAGGAGCTCTGGTGGGTGCCCAACGAAATGGCAAGATCGGCCACGCGCGTCTGCCAGCAAGAGGCAGATTGGTACGTCAAGCACTGCGAGGCGGAGGAGGCGGAGTAATGCCTCCGCACTGGGAAGACGCCGCGCACCGAGAGCTACTGGCGAGGGGCTGCTGGAATACTGGCCCCAGGAGGGATTACTAGTTTTAGTATTGTTCGTTTTCAATTTTATGCATTGTACCTAGTAGTCAAGTATCATCACGTATATGTGATGATATTATATATATATATATATATATTCTGTGATGAACTAATGAACTTTTAATATATATAGGAAAATGGGTCCATACTCCTAGGAGTACATACTCCTGCTCTATGCAAGCCGTGCATGGTTCTCTAAACGGCCGCTGTTAGGAAACAAACCCGTTTAGCATTTAATAATTAATCTAGTTAATTGCGTTGGATAATCACGCGAGATCCCAAAGTCAGTTGAATGGATCTCGTGTTTGTAGGTAGCATGCAGACCATATCGTCCAGATACTACCAAAAGAACTCTCCATTTTCTTTAGAATACTCTGTCGTTCCGCGCCGCCGCCGTCGGCGACAACGACGCATGTATTTCTGCTGCTCAGTCTTATAGCGGCCGTCGGCGACTAGCATGTGCGCAAGCAGGTGCACACCATCTATGCTCCTCAGTCTTGTAGCGATCGTCGGCGACTAGTGTGTGCATGTCAACCGAGCAGGTGCACACCGTCTCCATCAGACTGGGCAACGAGACGACGGCCTCCATGTTTCTCTGTGTTATAGGCAACTGGCAACATACATCAATCCCTGTCAGCGAGGTGAATATGGGTCACCCACTGCCACCCCAACTTAATCAGTAAGAATCCATTGGCTAGAGTATACAGAGCTAGATCTATTTTTTCAGTTGAGATAGATCCATTCTTGTGTATGTGCGACTGATGTTCCTGGAGCACTATATACCACATATGGACGGCATTAATTTTATGTTAATTCTCTTGTATTTTTATGATTCGTTATTTTCTGCACAATAACAGATATTTTCATGTGATTTGCGCGACAGCACTCCAGCACCCTAGAAGACCTCCCATCGGTGGCGTAGGCATCCACTTCCTCATGCACCTCAAGTAGACATCTATGCATACTTCATTTCAGATCTTTATATTTCTCACTTTTCCTTATATTCCAGTTTGATGGATGGATCGAGTTAAATGGTCAACCAATTATCGCCTCCAAGCCGGTTATCAACAACAACACGGAACTAGGACCTCTCATCGACGTGTGATGCATGGCCGATGGTGGCCTCATGGTGAAGATGTATTCTGATATATACTTCGTCAAATGATTATACTCGTATAGGAAAGTATATGCACTGGTGGCATGCTTTTTTACTTATAAGAATATTTGATGGATACATACTCTATTCTTGTGGATGTCTACTTTCTGGATATACTCCATTATGCAGGGTAATGTTGTTTTAAAGTTAGTGTAGTTGGTCGTTATACTACTCTTAATATTGTGTCCATATATTAAATACAATTTATTTTCCAAAAGAATGAAAAAAATGTGTGCGTATACGCTCACAAAAAAATTCAGTCAGCAAAACGCAATATGGTATGTACATGATTAAAAAGTTTGTCGTATATCAGCAAAATAAAGTACACACTCACTCACAGATAAAAGAAGTATATGACTAATAGGAAAAATATGTAAACCCTCTCGGCACAATATATGGTATATACGAGTCACAAAAATATATTATAAACTCATTCACGACAATGTTGTATATACCCTCTATGCAAACTAAAGTATTTATCCGACCACTCAAAAAATAGTATACATACCTTCATGGCAAGAAATATGGTATATACCACCTCAAAAAAGTATATATATACTACTTTCTGGGCAAGAAAAGAGTTTTTTTGTGAGGTAGAACAAGCACCTCTCTATAAGGGTATATACTCTGTGTTTAAAAAAGAGTTATATACTCTGTACCAATAAAGTAGTATATACCATGCTCAAAAAGTAGTAGTAGTATATACTCCTCTCAGGAAAATAAAACATATATTTCCTCACAAAAAAGTACCTCTTTGTAACGTATATGCGATCCCTCACCAAATACAATATAGTCACTCTAGATAAAAGGTGGTATATCCTTTAAATTTCGTACTCTAGATAAAAGGTGGTATATCCTTTAAAAATTTCGTGGCATACATACTTCCTATCAGTATCATATATACTACTTTCGGTGGTAGCATATCCTGACAAAAGCAGTCTTCGCCTGCAAAAGGCTCTGGTGGTGACACCACCTTGGGCTCCATGGTGACCTCTGTATTGCCTTCCTACTGGTATGTGTCTAGTTGCACAGATATGGAAACCTTTTCTTGACGTCTTGGTACTCCACGACTGCGCTTGCTTCCCTAGCACCAAAGAGGAAATAAGGACATTGTGCGTGCTGGCGCCCGCCTGGCACCCGCCAGGCCTTGGTTGTCATGGCTCATGTCACTGGAATCTCGCGAGGTTTGTCTTGTCGTGGTCTCTCCACCCCTCGGGAGCCAGCCTGGTGAGGCCGCTCCTGAGGAGGTCTTGTGTCGTCCGCCTCGCAAGGCTTGGCCCCTCGCGAGGGTCTTGAGTGCTTGTTGGTGAAGATGAGCCGTACGGGCCCGCTCGCAGAGCAACGCCGTGGGCCGCAGGCAGGCAAGTCTGGGGACCCCCATTCTCAGAACGCCGACGGTAGACCCCGAGCACAAGGCGTGCTCGCGATTGGCTTCGAGGCGAAGCCAAATATCAAGTGGGGAGCGCCGCGGGCCCCTATAGCCTGCGGCCTTGGTCGACATGTGGTGGTTGATTGGACGTGGGCATCTCCGCTTCCCCACACTGCCTTGATACCCACCTGGCTAGGCGGCCACCATGGTCTACACGGTTTCTCTCCCGTTGTTGCCGCGCACTCTCCAATTCTTCCGCTTCCTTGTAGCTCAGCCTCTCCCCCCGATCCGAACTGAGCTCATTCCTCCCATCTCCATGGTACCGGACCAGTCAGAGAAAGGGAAGAGTCCCCTATCCTCCGCCGAGCTGCGCCCGGCTGGTGTGCCTGCCGTTGGCAGGTCGCTGGTGCTCAACCAGGAAGCCATGGACAAGGTGTGTCGCATGCTCGCCTCAAGCTTAAATGAGTGGGGAAGGACGATGGACTGACCTGCATCTCATGCTCGCGTTGACCGGACAGCCACCAAGGTCCCATTCTTCATCGATGCCCTTTGGGCTGGCTTGGTTCCTCCTTTCTCCGGCTTCTTCAACGCTGTGCTTGCACATTATCAGATCCACATGCTGCACCTTGATCCCCAATCTGTGACCCTTCTTGCCGTCTTCTCCTTTGTTTGCATGGCCTCTTCAGTGGCCCTTCTCCACCGCTTCTTCTCGCCGCACCTGATTGATCCCCGACAGAGCTCAGGATGCCTGAGCTTTCAGGCCGTGGTGGCAATGGCCGACGCGGGGGTTGACTTCGAGCTCCCACCATCCACCAGCCGGTTTCGGGCATGGTGGGTATTTGTTGATGTCGGAGTGCTCATCCCCCTGCTCTCTTCTCCGTCAGCGCTCGCTATTCCCAACTCCGGTTGGTGCCACCAAAGGCTCACCGATTTATGCCTTGCCCCTGTATGGCTCAGGATGAAGTGGCTGAAGGACCTTGATGTGACTGCGCCTATGGTGGTGAAGGAGTTCGTCCGGTGCCGAATCGCTCTGCTTCAGTGCCACTCTCGACCGATGTGGGCCTTGCTCAACAACTGTGATGCCCCGAGACCATTGCGCCAGGTGTCTCCCAGTTATTCGCCGTCGTTGCCATGTCATTTGCCTGCGTGTTGCATTTCATCATGTCATCATGTGCATTGCATCATCTTGTTTTCAAAACTTGCAACCGTCCGGGTTCCCCAGTTCCGTCCGTTGTCCGTTATGAGCCCACACACACTTGCACGCGCCTGCGGCACGTCCGAAATATTATTTTATAAGTGGCCGGAAAATGTTCTCGGAATGGGTTGAAAGTTGGCGTGCGGTGTTGTTTTGTTGTTAGTAGGTCGCCTGCCAAGTTTCATCGCATTCGGAGTTCGTTTGATAGACCAACGGATAACTATAGCGACAATATAGTCGGTCAAACGTCGGACGTTTTCGGTCTTCGGAAACAGTCGCCGGGTCTCTCTCTTCTCTTCTCTCAGCCCAAGGCTTTCTGCACAGCCAACTACCACTCACCGCCAGGCCCAACCTAACCTCATTCGTCAGCCTGCGGCCCTCCTCACGCATGTCCGAAAGTTGTCCCGAACCCGACCTGGGCAGTCATCACCGTTGGGTCCGGATCATCCCCTAACATCTATAAAACATCTCCGTTTTTCTTTTTGGACTCCCTACCTATTTGTTTCTGGACCGTCCGATTACGATTGAAGGGACTAGATCGTCCTTAATCTAACTCACTAGCTATATATATATATATATATATATATATATATATATGCCTATGCCTAGACCGAATCCCTAATTTCTAGGGATCCTCCTAGCCGCCGCCACCCACCTCGGGATCCCTTCCCTCAATCCCACAGTCTCCTTCTCGGATCCAACGCCTGCTCCTACCTTCTCCTCCTCGTTTCCGGCAGCAACCCAACCAGCACTTGAGGCCTCCCCTCGATCCAAATCCTCCCCGACCCTCTCCCTCGTTTTGCGTGCTTGACCAATCGGTCGCCCGAGCCCCGTGCTCCTCCATCCCACCTCGTCAGCTGACGACCGGCACCGTCGCCGGTGACCACGAGTTAAGCGCCCGCGCCCTGTCTCCTTTTCCTCCCCGTGCTTCTCTCTCTCACATCTCTCGGTCTCATTTTCGCCAGGGAGAAGGAAGCCGCCATGGCCTGGGCTCGACCTCGACATCCCATCGTCACAGTCGTCTACAGCTACTGCCTCGCGGTTTTGCCCGCTGGTCGCCGGGCACCCCTCGCCGGAACCTCCATGGACGCCAAGCCACCAAGCCTCCCGAGCTCCTCGACCACAGCACCCCGCGCCCGGTCCCCGCGCCTGTCCTCGCGACTAGCTGCGTCGCCGGAGACCACCGTCAGCAAGTCCCTCTACCATGCCCCTCCTTCTCCTTCCTCCCTCCACCCCTCTCTGGTTTCTCAAGCTCTCTCTGGGCCTCTCTCACAGGAACCCCGTCGTGGATGCAAACTTCAAGCCACCACTACTGCCGCTCGAGAACCATGCGCCGAGTCCCCGCGCCGTCGTAGCCCAGCTTCGCACCATCTTCCTGTCGACCGCGAGCTCGCGCTCGAGTTTTCCCTCTGCGGGCGTCGTCTGCATCGCCCCTTGCTTCCCCCACTTGCCCAACCGCGTGCGTTGACCACGCCCTGCTGCGCCTCGCCTAGATCTGGAGTTGGTCCAGCGCCGCGCCCGTCAACCTCCAGATCCACCGGGTGGGCCACACTGCTGCAGGCCCAACCGCGCCATATCCGCCAGCCCAAGCCGGCCTGCTGCACTGATTGGGCCAGGCCCATGGTGAGCGCCCCAGCGCCCAGAAGTTTCGGCCCGTGTCTTGTTTTTTTTCAGATCTACGTTTCAGCTTTTTCCAGAGTTTGTCAGTTTTACAAAAAAAAAACCTTGAACTTCATGCATATCTTAATTCACAAACTAAGGATCACATGTAAAAACTTTATATATGAAAAATGCTTAAAATTGTGTCTAGTTTCATAATATGTCACTTTCACCCATGTTTAAAATGTTTGAATTGTTGTTTGTGTAGATTTACTCTTATGCCATGTTAAACTGCTTTAATTCATAACTTAATAACCATAGCTCCAAACCTAACAAACTTTATATGTAAATGGGGTATTAAAATGCCTAGTTTAACATGGTGGCATTACTTTGCATGTTTAGCAACTCTAAAATATGGTTTAGGGCAGAATAGTACCAAATCTAATATATGCTCATGAGGAGTTCCCGGACTTGTTGTTTGTTGTTCCGGCCTCATTTAAACTTGCCTAGATAGGTAGTGTTCATATGTTTCACCCTCGCCATTTAAACAACATTTAATATTGTTCGGTACATAAACGAGATCGAACAAAATAACTTGAATGTGGTGTTCTGTCTATATGCAACTCGTTGCATATTGAGCTCCACTTAATTTGTAGGACTGTTTTGTGCTTTTTGCCATGCCATGTTTCATTAAACCGGACATGCATCATACTTGGTTTTGCATCATGCCATGTTTGTGTGATGGTTGTTTACTATGTTGTTTGCTTCTTTTCGGGTTACTTCTCGCTTTAGCTTCGGTTTCGTTCCGGAGTTGTGAGGATCCGTTCATCTACGTCTGTTTATCTTCTTCATGGACTCGTTCTTCTTCCTTGCGGGATCTCACGCAAGATGACCATACCCTCGAAATAACTTCTATCTTTGCTTGCTAGTTTCTCGCTCTTTATGCTATGCCGCGATACCTACCACTTGCTTTATCATGCCTCCCTTATTGCCATGTCAAGCCTCTAACCCACCTTTCCTAGCAAACCGTTGTTTCGCTATGTTACCGCTTTGCTCAACCCCCTCTTATAGCGTTGCTAGTTGCAGGTGAAGATGAATTTTGTTCCATGATGGAACATGGATATGTTGGGATATCACGATATCTCTTATTTAATTAATGAATCTATATTCTTGGTAAAGGGTGGAAGGCTCAGCCTTATGCCTGGTGTTTTGTTCCACTCTTGCCGCCCTAGTTTCCGTCATACCGGTGTTATGGTCCTTGATTTTGCGTTCCTTACACAGTTGGGTGTTATGTTGACCCCTTGACAGTTCGCTTTGAATAAAACTCCTCTAGCAAGGCCCAACCTTGGTTTTACCATTTACCTCACCACCACCTACTTTTCCCTTGGGAGTCGCACTCCCGAGGGTCATCTTTATTTTAAGCCCCCCCAGGCCAGTGCTTGTCTAAGTGTTGGTCCGAACTAGAGTCCTTTGCAGCGCCACCTCGGGAATACTTGAGGGTTGGTTTTAGTTGTACGGAGCGCTCATCCGGTGTTGCCCTGCGAACGAGATATGTGCAGCTCCTATCGGGATGTCGGCGCATCGGGCGGTCTTGCTGGTCTTGTTTTACCATTGTCGAAAATGTCTTGTAACCGGGATTCCGAGTCTAATTGGGTCTTCCTGGGAGAAGGAATATCCTTCGTTGACCGTGACAGCTTGTGATGGGCTAAGTTGGGACACCCCTGCAGGGTTTGAACTTTCGAAAGCCATGCCCGCGCTTATGGGCAGATGGGAATTTGTTAATGTCTGGCTGTAGAGAACTTGACACGTAACTTAATTAAAATGCATCAACCGCGTGTGTAGCCGTGATGGTCTCTTTCCGGCGGAGTCCAGAAAGTGAACACGGCTTTGGTGTTATGCTTGGACGTAAGTAGTTTCAGGATCACTTCTTGATCACTTCTAGTTTCACGACCGTTGTTTTGCTTCTCTTCTCGCTCTCATTTGCGTATGTTAGCCACCATATATGCTAGTGCTTGCTGCAGCTCCACCTCATTACCCCTCTCCTACCCATAAGCTTAAATAGTCTTGATCTCGCGGGTTTGAGATTGCTGAGTCCCCGTGACTCACAGATACTTCCAAAACAGTTGCAGGTGCCGATGATACCGGTGCAGATGATGCAACACTACAAAAAAATACACTTCCGTGATGATACGTGTTTGTCACAGTAGGTCGCTTTTTTTGTCATGCATGTACATCCATGACAAATTTATGACAGAATCAAGATAGTCATACATGTGATGTCGTTGAAGTGTTCCATGACATTACCAAAATTATCATCACGGAAGTGTCCACTTCCATGACGATAAATCGCACGTCACAGAAGTGCTTTTGTCAAGGGTGACCGACACGTGGCATCCACCGTAACGGAACGCCGTTAAGCTATCGGGTCGGGTTTTGGATCCCATAACCCGTTAACAGCCCCGAACAATGGGGATTTTCCACGTGTAAAATCATCATTGGCTAGAGGAAACACGTGTCGGCTCATCGTCGGGACAGATGTCATCCACTCATTGGACAGAAGGCGCCTATGATACGTCGACACGTGGCACGACCCAACAAGTTTAAATGGGCCGGCCCAACTAAAGGCCCACAAGATTTTACAAACCATAATGGGCCGGCCCAGCTAAAGGCCCGCGAGATTTTGCAGACCATAATGGGCTGGCCCAGCTAAACACCCACAAGATTTCGCGGGCCATAATGGGCCGGCCCAGGTAAAGGCCCACAAGATTTTCGTGTGCCATAATAGGCCGGCCCAGGTAAAGGCCCACAAAATTCTTGCGGATCATAATGGGCCGGCCCAGCTAAAGGCCCACGAGATTTCACCGACATTAATGGGTCGGCCCAGCTGTAGGCCCACATGATTTTGAGGACACTAGTAGGCCAGCCCGTTAACTGGCTGCCATGTTTTGGCCCAAATGGCGGCCCATATTTGATCTGGTATATTAATGGCCTGCCACGCTCCGGGCCTAATAGTGGCCCATATGAGATCCGGCCCGTTAAATGCCTACCATGTTCTGTGCCAAATTATGGCCCAGATCAGGTCCGGCCCTTTAAGAGGTTTTGGGCCTAATTACGGCCCATATCAGATTCGGCCCGTCAACTGGACACTATGCTTTTGGGCCCACTTGCTAAAGGCCCACTTAGTAATTCGGCATGATATTAGTTTTGGCCTGTTAAGGGCCCGTTTAACATTTCGGCCCTATATTAATTTTAGCCTATTAAAAGCTCGTCATATAGTTGGGCCTAACTACGGCCCGGTTTGCATCCGGCCTGCTCGCAGCCGATATCTGATTGGGCCAAACAAAGACCGAGACAATTTTTCGGTCTGTTAAATGCACGTGATTTGATTCGCACAATCATGGGCCGGGGTTCATTTTGGGCTGCTGCCGGCCCGTGAGCTAATCGGCACGTTTCAGGGCCAACCTACATCGTGATTGCATGACGTCCTGATTATGTACCGTAGTTTTACGGTTTGGCCGGTTTACTGTGAAGACAGGATATATATACATTAAAATAACTGCAGCATCGTGAATAAGGAAAAACCTATACTATACAATAAAGAAATTATGGCATATTACATCCACTGGGCATCAAAGTTCACCACTATGATAATAAAGCACAAGCAGACAACATATTACATACACTAGGCATCAAAGATCGCCACCAGTGCAAATAAACACGCCAACAAAATAATATACAAAACCAACAACACTTCAATAGAGTTTAAGAAAGGTTAGCCCTACTGGGGAGCTACAGCGCAAGCAGCTGAGCAAGATGATGAGACTGCGCTTGTTCAACACTTATATCTTCCTCACTCTGAAAGATAAACAAGCAGACAGATGACAGGTTTTACACATAAAAGTATCAGTGCTGAGAATTCATCACATTTCTTACTGACGAATAAGGTGACACAGTTTAAGTTTGCATTAACACAATATGGTATTTTTCAGGTCAAGACATGGCAGGAAATGACATTGTGAAGGAGTTGGCAGCTTCATGACACCACTGGATTACAGATCAAGAACTCATAAGTATCAATGGTTAGTGTGGTGTCAATTTATACCATTTCAGATTGGCAAATAAAGAGACGGTTTAAATAATTGTAGAATGATATGACATTGTTCATAGTTAAGACATTGCAGAATAAGACATTGTGCTGTAGTGGGTAGGTTCACCACACCACTGGATTACGTATGAAGAACAGAAGCATATATGCATTGCAAAAGAAGATCACTTGTTGTGTGTAGTTTAGTTTACATGGTATGAAGAAGGAAGTTGGTTGTACAACTGAAAACTTAAATTGAGAAAGGACAAACTTTTGTTTATGAACTACATAATAAACTTTAAACAAGCAATTTGATGCAAACACCAAAAATAAACAGCTGTTGCAGTCATGCCTAACCAACTATATACAGCAAAGTTTGAAGGCTTGAGATGGACAAACTTACATTATTGGTGAAGACAGGCTCTATAAAGGCCTTGTCCATGCTGATGGGGGGCAATTCAAGAAGTTTACCACAGAATCTTCTTCAAAAGCATTGCCTTTATTCTACATTTTGTTAAGAGTAAATATAGATGTGATAATATACGAAAAAATGGAGAATATTTAAGATAAGATGAAGAGTGATGCTACATAAACAAGTAGCTATAAATGTAAGTGCAGCGATACAGGCAAAAGGTACAGCCAAGAGCAATGCACATCTAAACTTCTTCAGTACCAACCTTATGGTAAGAGTAAATATAGATCTGATGTGTAGAAAATGAAGGGCAAAGGAAAATAAGCTACAGAGTGATGGTACATGAACAACTACCCGTCATTATAAGTACACTGATAAAGGACAACATGTACTTACAATAACAATGCAGAGCTAAAAAAACATTGGCATTGGATATATTCTACACTAATGTAACCATTCATACAGATCAGATAATTTGGAGAGAACAATTGATAAGCAAGCTATCATGCATACTGCTGTCACATAATGAACCAGGTATGTATGCAAGTACAGTGACACAGGACAACAAGTATTAACAAGAGAAAAGCAGCGGGCAGCATATTTGCGATATCCTGTCGTTCTTGTCAAACCGGAATTCTTCTTCGAGCAGATTTCCTGCAAAAAAGATCCGTAAGGCACATGCAGAAAAGTAGAAGTTCAAACTGTCATGTGATTTCATAGACAGTACCTCATCCTAGGAACGAGACCAGTGCATAAAAAGGTTTTTCCATTCAATGTCTTCTAAATTTAGCACAGGAGACTTCAGCGGAAATTCGTTTATAGACTTGCCATCAAAGTGTGATTTCCTCAGGTAACACCGATACTGCTGCAATGCTTCCTTCAAAAGCACAAGCAAGCTTTGCTCATCATGGCTATCCAGATTGACCCTCTCCTAGTTACAACAATGTAATGTAAATCATTCATGTGTTCAATCGGCAGAAAACAGGAAAAAAATAACCATGAATAATAGCACTTACACGTAAGTTGGACAGGAAGATGTGAAAATGGTGTTTGTCTTCACAATAATCTTCCCATGATGGGAATATATGCACGTAGTCCCTAACAACATTGAAAGCATTGTCTTTTAAACTGTGAATCAATGGAATGGGGTTCCAATCTGCAGGAATTGGTCGTCTCTGCAGTTGGGATAGGTCTTCGGCAAGTGGACTTGTTGTACTTGTTGCTGGAGTGGGAGTTTTCTATGGTACAGCTAGTGCTATGGAAAATGAAATCGGTATACCTTTTGCTGGAGTGCAGGTCCTGTGTGGTGGGGCTAGTGGTGTGGCCAGTGAAGTATGGGTACAGTCTACTGGAGTCGGTCCTACGTTTTGTGTCACTGGTTGTACAGCCAACATAAGTGGGGTGTTGTCTGATTTCTCCAGCACCACCACGTTTTTCAAGGACTTTGCTGGTGCCCCTTCAGGTTCGGCAATCACCCTCTTCCTTTTTGATGTCTGATGCACAAGAATAGCATTTGAGTGGAAAAACATGGTATGATGACAGATAGAATATGTATTGATAATGGATGGGCATTGGCATCTTGACATATATGATGAGTAAACTAAGCAGATGGCGGTGCAACAAAGTAGAAGAAATGCAAGACATCATATGCAAGATACCCGCAATCAATAAAACATTGCCAAATTAGAATAGGCACCTTGATGGGTGAACAGGACAGGCCATCTGCCTTTGACTCTCGAGGTTAGAATAGTCATTAGGATCATATTCTGAACAAGAATCAACAGGTGGGGAGCGTATGAGTTTCATTGTATCCAGAATGGCACTCAATGCCTTGGTGGCAATTTTGTAAGTCATTGTAGTGTTTAGCTTCAAGAGTGGACTGCTGCTAGTGCGACACAAAGCAGCTACACAGATCATAGTGTAGATATAACGGGAAAACCTTAAGCATCAGAGTAAAATGAGCAAAGTGGAACTTGCTGGAATATATGTGCTAGTATTGCCGATACGGCTAGAAAGGCTTTGGATACCATCTCTCTTCAAGTGAAGGTGCGGTACTGTTAATATCAATGTAACTCTGAAAGGCGACACAGCTCCCCGCATTTCCTTGCTATTCTTATAGGATTCAAGTGGGCAGGCCACTACAAATCATAGAGGCTCAAAGTGTCCATCACAACCGACCGTATAGACCTCT
The DNA here is from genome assembly GCF_018294505.1 of Triticum aestivum. Taxonomy (NCBI): domain Eukaryota; kingdom Viridiplantae; phylum Streptophyta; class Magnoliopsida; order Poales; family Poaceae; genus Triticum; species Triticum aestivum. The sequence goes on from NC_057806.1 coordinate 157,294,467, forward strand.
ACACTGCAAATGTCCCTACTCATCTTCAGTACAAGGAACATACTGTACTACTATCATACTCCCTCTGTTCCAAAATATAAGTCTTGGTAGAGATTTCCACTATGGATCACCTATAGATGTATCCAGGTATATTTTAGAGTGTAGATTCACTCATTTTGGTCCATATGTAGTCCATGGTGGAATCTATACAAAGACTTCTATTTAGGAACGGAGAGAGTACATATTAAAGAAGAACGGAAAAGGAACATGGTAAAGAAGAGCAAGCAGATTTTGCATAATAAAATGTTGGTTGCGTAGTGCCCACACATGATGAACCAGAGCGCATTAAGAATGCAACTCCTACATGTCTCTCAACCATTTTAGGTGGTTGGATGAAGATCCTATGTCTCTTAACCCTTCTTCTTCCTCCTCTCTGATTCTTCCCATACAGAACACCGCACGGGCCGCCGGCCGGACCACTGGCCCCCACCGCATGTGTTCCACCGCCACCCCCACCCCAACCCCCACCCGCGTCGAGTTTTCTTCGTTCGGCGAGGCCCCACAACCACCCGAGCCCCTTCGATCGCACTGGCGAACTCCGGCGAGCTCTGAAAAATCGACTGACCCAATTTTGAAATTTAGTCTACTTTGATTTAACTAGTGTGGAATATAAAAGGGGAAAACCATAAGCATTGCGAGCATGGTGTTGAGTGTGCCATGGCGGATCTGAAGGTGCATACCGGACAAAGGCAACTTCGCAACCAAGACAAGAAATCAGAGTAAAGCAGTGGCGATCTATTTTCTTGCTGCGATAAATAAGTTGAGCAGATACGAAAGAGTACCACCTCTGGTGCGATGCCGTATACGCATCTGCTGAGAATTTGGCGGTGCTGTGATAGCGATGGCTGTCAGCGGTGTGGAAGCAGATCTAGGAGGATAGACGGTGGCGGCGGGGCGCGGTGGACGAGACGGTCGTAGGAGCGGCGCCGGCAAGGTGGACGACGACGGGGATGAAGCAAGAGGACGGGATGCAAGGATCCCGGTCCGAAGCCGTGAATGAGAGAGGTCGATCTCTTGTAATGGATGGCGGCGTCGGGGTATCAGCTCCGGCATTGTGGAGGAGGACGGTGGTGGATGGGGTGGCGGACGGCGGCGGACGGAGGAGGGTGGGGTGGAGAGGGTGTTTTGGCACCCACGGAGTACGAATGGGGAAAAGGGAGGTAGAGAGGAAGGGGGAACCATGTATTCAGGGCACGCTTGTCTCAAATGCGAGGAAATTTACAAACTTAGCCCCCATTTCAAATTTCTACTACATCACCGCAACACTAGTCGGTTGGGGATAGGACGGTAATCTCGCATACACCGAATATTTGCCGACGAGAGTTTGTTTTTGGTGCCCACCGTGTATGAATATGAATCGGGAAGGGAGTCAATTTCGGCCGAGGACACACTATGTTTTGGCGCCCACCGTGTAAGAATCCGGGTGAGAGGCGGTTATGTCACGTTTGGGTGAAATTACAAACCTACCCCTATCGAAACCTATAGAAATCCAGCATATAGGCTTTGCGTGGCAGGGATAGGCAGTAGTGATTTCCATCTCGCAGATTTTGGTTTCGAGCGGTTACTGCGACTTTCCCCACTTCGTTCAAATTTTGCAGAGTGCATGTTTACCGTGCCAACTCAATTGGAATCCCGTTTGTATTCTATTTTTTTCGGGCGGGATCCATTTTCAATTGGAATTACATTCTATAAACATCATTTATTTTATATATACTTTGAAAAGAACAACACCATTTATACGTAAATATGGTTTACAAATGGCATGATCTCAGATTCATATGGTTGTATCCATCAATTTGGATTTTGAAATATTTGAAACCTCTTTATGTTGGAATCCAATGTATGCATTCCTCGCTAACTGTCTCCAATTAATGTGTGTTTCATGCGGGTTTTTTTACTTCTCAAACATGTATAATGTGTTTCACACACGCAACATATAGTGTAATCCCGTTTAGACATTAATTGCATATAAACCATGCATTGTTTGTAATTGAAGAGTCTATGGATCACCAATATTGATAAACTATATAACATTACACGTGTGCCCAAATTCAAATGAATATGCATGTTTGATACACCAATTTGCGTTATGATATTATCGATGTCGTGATCTCCAGTTTAAATATTTGAATCCCCTTTAATCCAGATATTCGTCTCATATAGCTATCACTCATGCTTATATAGGACTATGTCTCTGGACCTATACGCGTTCATCGTCTCTCAGGTATCTCTCGTGCTACCTATATGTTGACAATGATCTTTTATCTTCGTAACACACTGACGGTACTCTCTCCCTCAACCTTCATCACTCTATCTCTCTCTAAGTATATCTCGCTCCCTGCTATGTGTCTCTAACTATGATTCTCCATGTGGAATACCTTTCTCTGACACAAACACAAAACTTTGTCTCCCGGGGTCTCATTTCTCTCTACTATTCCCATGTGTGCCAATCGCACACCCCTCATACAGAGATGTGTTTCTCTCCTTAGATATGAGAACCTACGACTCTTCCTCTTCAATATCTCTTTCTCACACACAAACACAGACTCTGTCTCCCAGGGTCTCATATTTCTCCATTGTTCTCTTGTATGTCGCTCACACACACCCTCTCTCCCTAGAGATATCTTGCGTTCCCTCGTATGTCTCTCTAGCTATCACTCTCGTTGTGAAATATCTTTCTCTCTCGCAGACACAAAACTCCGTCTCTCTGGATCTCATTTCTCTCTGATATCTGTTTGTATGTGACTCACACGCACCCACTCTCTATCTCTCTCACACCCACACACATAACCCAGCCTTCTGATCCACTCGACTCCTATCTCTAACGCACACTAGATAGCATCTTTATCTTTCTATTTCTCTGTTTCTCCATCAACCTTCTTTCTCTCCCTCACTCTTGATTCCTATCACGCACACTACATATGTTTCTCTCTACATGCAGCCAAGTGCCCTCTCACACACATATATAACTTCACCCTTTGAACCACCCGACAGTCATCTCCAACACCCAAACTAGCGGATGTCCCTCTAGCTAGCATCTCCATCTCTGTATCTATTTGTAGTTTCTCCATCAACATTTCTTTCTCGCATAGAGTCTTGCTTCCTATCACCCACACTATATAAGTCTCTCCATACATATGCATTTATAGGTTGGTCTCTTTTGCACAATCGTTGCGCCTCACTCCCTCTACTCGCCATAGATGCATGCTCCAGCCCACGCCACTATCTCTTAAAGACAAAAACACATGCTCAATTGTAGGGACTTCTTCCATGCATTCTCACATGCATGCATATTGTCATACCGATCCGTCTCTCCCATGTCGTCGATCTTATGACGTATGTCTTCTTTATTTTATCTCGATCATGCACGCGTGCGCACACACACACACACACATCCCACGTATACATGTATACCTCTCACACATGCACGTTCAAGGTCTCTATGTCTCCATACATAGTTAATTACCCTCAATCCTAACGCCACATCGAATCATTCTCCTCTTTTGTGCACATAACTTCCGCCTGGATGGGTAAAACACTACTAGGAAAAGCATGCTAGTGGCGCACCGAGTTTGCCTTCTAATGGTGCACTACCGGTGCGCCACTGGCATCATGCCATTAGAATTAAATTCCAATGGCGCACCACCGGTGCGCCATTAGTATGTGGTGTTCTAATGGTGCACCACGTAGTGCGCCATTAGTATAGCCTGCTGAGGGAGTCCTGGATTAGGGGGTGTTCGGGTAGCCGGACTATACCTTCAGCCGGACTCCTGGACTATGAAGATACAAGATTGAAGACTTCGTCCCGTGTCCGGATGGGACTTTCCTTGGCGTGGAAGGCAAGCTTGGCGATACGGATATTCAAGATCTCCTACCATTGTAACCGACTCTGTGTAACCCTAACCCTATCCGGTGTCTATATAAACCGGAGGGTTGTAGTCCGTAGGCAATCAACTCCATACACAACAATCATACCATAGGCTAGCTTCTAGGGTTTAGCCTCCTTGATCTCATGGTAGATCTACTCTTGTACTACCCATATCATCAATATTAATCAAGCAGGAGTAGGGTATTACTTCCATCGAGGGGGCCCGAACCTGGGTAAAACAAAGTGTTCCCTGCCTCCTGTTACCATCCGGCCTAGACGCACAGTTCGGGACCCCCTACCCGAGATCCGCCGGTTTTGACACTGAGGGAGTCCTGGATTAGGGGGTGTTCGGGTAGCCGGACTATACGTTCAGCCGGACTCCTGGACTATGAAGATACAAGATTGAAGACTTCGTCCCGTGTCCGGATGGGACTTTCCTTGGCGTGGAAGGCAAGCTTGGCGATGCGGATATTCAAGATCTCCTACCATTGTAACCGACTCTGTGTAACCCTAACCCTATCCGGTGTCTATATAAACCGGAGGGTTGTAGTCCGTAGGCAATCAACTCCATACACAACAAACATACCATAGGCTAGCTTCTAGGGTTTAGCCTCCTTGATCTCGTGGTAGATCTACTCTTGTACTACCCATATCATCAATATTAATCAAGCAGGAGTAGGGTATTACCTCCAACGAGAGGGCCCAAACCTGGGTAAAACAAAGTGTCCCCTGTCTCCTGTTACCATCCGGCCTAGACGCATAGTTCGGGACCCCCTACCCGAGATCCGCCGGTTTTGACACCGACATTGGTGCTTTCATTGAGAGTTCCTCTGTGTCGTTGCTTTTAAGCCCGATGGCTCCTTCGATCATCAACAACGATGCAGTCCAGGGTGAGACTTTTCTCCCCAGACAGATCTTCGTCTTCGGCAGCTTCGCACTGCAGGCCAATTCGCTTAGCCACCTTGAGCAGATCGAAAGCTACGCCCCTGGTCATCAGGTCAGGTCTGGAAGCCTAAACTACACGGCTGACATCCGCGGGGACATGATCTTCGACGGATTCGAGCCACAGCCAAGCGCGCCGCACTGTCTCGATGGGCATGATATAGCTGTGCCACCGAACAATGCCTTGGAGACCGCACACGCATCGGTTCCGACCATTGATTCGGAGCCTACTGCACCGATCGAGGATCAGCGGTTAGACGCTGCCTCGGGGGCTGTGATCTCAAAGGCGATTGAGCCGAACTCTAGTCCCGCACTCCGCATGGCCCGTGACTCCGAGGATCCGGATTCCTCTTCGAGCTCCGAGCCCCCCGCGCCCCTGCCGATCGAATCTGATTGGGCACCGATCATGGAGTTCACCGCCGCGGAAATCTTTCAGCACTCGCCCTTCGGCGACATCCTGAATTCTCTAAAGTCTCTCTCTTTATCAGGAGAGCCCTGGCCGGACTATGGTCAGCAAGGTTGGGATACGGACGACAAAAAAATTCAAAGCCCACCCACCACCCACTTCGTAGCCACTGTCGACGACTTAACCGACACGCTTGACTTCGATTCCGAAGACATCGACAGCATGGACGACGATGCAGGATACGAACAAGAACCAGCACCTGTAGGGCGCTGGAAGGCCACCTCGTCATATGACATATATATGGTGGATACTCCAAAAGATGGAGATGGCAATGGAACAGTGGGGGATGATGCCCCCAAGAAACAGCAAAAGCGCCAGCGTCAGCGGCGCCGCTCTAAATCCCGCCAAAGCAAAAATGGTGATTCCGGCATGGGAGATAATACTACCCCTGATAGCACCGAAGAACACCCACCTCAGCAAAATTCGGCACAGGAAGATGGAGAAACAAGCCCTCATGAAAGAGTGGCAGACCGAGAGGTCGAGGATGATAACTATACGCCTTGCTCCGAAGACGAGGCTAGCCTCGATGACGACGAATTCGTCATACCTTCAGACCCCGCCGAACAAGAGCGTTTTAAATGCAGGTTTTAGCTACGGCAAGCAGCCTCAAGAAAAAGCAGCAACATCTTAGAGCTGCCCAAGAATTGCTAGCTGACAGATGGACTGAAGACCTTGCGGCCGAAGAGTATGAACTCGAACGCCCCTCCAAGAGTTACCCGAAGCACAGGCCGCTACCCCGATCAGAGGAGGAAGCACCTAAATCACCAGTGCATGACATGGCAGACCGGCCACCTCGCGGTCACGATAGAGAGGCCTGTCGGCCCTCCACCCAAGCCATGCCCTGACGCCGCTCAACTAAGGCATGGCAAAATGCGCCCGACCTGCGAGACATACTGGAGGATAAGGCAAGACAAACAAGATCGATCTACGGATCGTGCAGGCGCCCTACAGCATGTGACAATGATCTTCACTCCAGATACAACAAATCCGGCCGGACCGAACACAACAGACATAGCTCTTCCGAGCTGCGTCGTGATATAGCCCAGTACAGAGGCGCCGCACACCCACTATGCTTCACGAATGAAGTAATGGATCATAAAATCTCAGAGGGTTTCAAACCCGTAAACATCGAATCATACGATGGCACAACAGATCCAGCGGTATGGATTGAGGATTACCTCCTTCACATCCACATGGCACGCGGCGATGATCTACACGCCATCAAATACCTCCCGCTCAAACTTAAAGGACCGGCCCGGCATTGGCTTAACAGCTTGCCAGCAGACTCAATCGGTTCTTGGGAGGACCTGGAAGCCGCATTCCTCGACAAATTCCAGGGCACTTATGTGCGACCGCCGGATGCCGACGACTTAAGCCACATAATTCAGCAGCCAGAGGAATCGGCCAGACAATTCTGGACACGGTTCCTAACAAAGAAAAACCAGATAGTCGACTGTCCGGACGCAGAGGCCCTTGCAGCCTTCAAGCATAACATCCGCGACGAGTGGCTTGCCCGACACCTGGGACAGGAAAAGCCGAAATCCATGGCAGCCCTCATGACACTCATGACCCGCTTTTGCGCGGGAGAAGACAGCTGGCTAGCTTGAAGTAACAACTTATCAAAGAACTCTGGTAATTCGGACACCAAGGACAAAAGTGCTAGGACACGTCAGAATAAGCAAAAACACCGCGTCAACAGCGACAGCAATGAAGACACGGCAGTCAATGCCGGATTCAAAGGCTATAAATCCGGTCAGCGGAAAAATCCATTCAAAAAGAATACTCAGGGCCCGTCCAGTTTGGACCAAATATTCGATCGCTTGTGCCAGATACATGGCACCCCCGAAAGGCCAGCCAATCACACTAACAGGGATTGTTGGGTGTTCAAGAAGGTAGGCAAGTTAAGGGCCGAAAATAGAGACAAGGGGCTGCACAGCGACGACGAGGAGCCCAAGCTGCCGAACAACAATGGACAAAAGGGCTTTCCCCCACAAGTGCGGACGGTGAACATGATATACGCAACCCACATTCCCAAGCGGGAGCGGAAGCGTGCACTACGGGACGTATACGCGATGGAGCCAGTCACCCCAAAGTTCAACCCATGGTCCTCCTACCCGATCACTTTTGATCGAAGGGACCATCCCACTAGCATCCGTCATGGCGGCTTCGCCACATTGGTTCTCGACCCAATCATCGACCGATTTCATCTCACAAGAGTCCTCATGGACGGCGGCAGTAGCTTGAACCTGCTTTATCAGGATACAGTGCGGAAAATGGGCATGGATCCCTCAAGGATTAAACCCACAAGAACGACCTTTAAAGGCATTATACCAGGTGTAGAAGCCAACTGTACAGGCTCAGTAACACTTGACGTGGTCTTCGGATCCCCGGACAATTTCCGAAGCGAAGAGTTAATCTTCGATATAGTCCCGTTTCGCACTGGTTATCACGCCCTGCTCAGACGAACCGCATTCAAAAAGTTCAATGCGGTGCCGCACTACGCATATCTCAAGCTCAAGATGCCAGGCCCTCGAGGAGTAATTACGATCAACGAAAACACCTACTGAGGGAGTCTTGGATTAGGGGGTGTTCGGGTAGCCGGACTATACCTTCAGCCGGACTCCTGGACTATGAAGATACAAGATTGAAGACTTCGTCCCGTGTCCGGATGGGACTTTCCTTGGCGTGGAAGGCAAGCTTGGCAATGTGGATATTCAAGATCTCCTACCATTGTAACCGACTCTGTGTAACCCTAACCCTATCCGGTGTCTATATAAACTAGAGGGTTGTAGTCCGTAGGCAATCAACTCCATACACAACAATCATACCATAGGCTAGCTTCTAGGGTTTAGCCTCCTTGATCTCCTGGTAGATCTACTCTTGTACTACCCATATCATCAATATTAATCAAGCAGGAATAGGGTATTACCTCCATCGAGAGGGCCCGAACCTGCATAAAACAAAGTGTCCCCTGTCTCCTGTTTCCATCCGGCCTAGACGCACAGTTCGGGACCCCCTACCCGAGATCCGCCGGTTTTAACACCGACAGACACCGACATTGGTGCTTTCATTGAGAGTTCCTCTGTGCCGTTGCCTTTAGGCCCGATGGCTCCTTTGATCATCTACAATGATATGGTCTAGGGTGAGATTTTTCTCCCCGGACAGATCTTCATCTTCGGCGGCTTCGCTCTGCGGGCCAATTCGCTCGGCCACCTAGAGCAGATCGAAAGCTACGCCCCTGGCCATCAAGCCAGGTTTGGAAGCTTAAACTACACAGCTGACATCCGCGGAGACTTGACCTTCGATGGATTCGAGCCACAGCCAAGCGTGCCGCACTGTCTCGATGGGCATGATATAGCTCTGCCGCCGAACAGCGCCTTGGAGGCCGCACACGCATCGGTTTCGACCATTGATTCGGAGCCTAATGCGCCGATCGAGGATCAGCGGTTGGACGCTGCCTCAGGGGCTACGATCTCAGAGGCGATCGAGCCGAACTCCAGCCCCGCACTCCGCATGGCCCGTGACTCCCAGGAGCCGGATTCCTCTCCGAACTCCGAGCCCCCCGCGCCCCTGCCGATCGAATCTGATTGGGCGCCGATAATGGAGTTCACCGCCGCGGACATCTTTCAGCACTCGCCCTTCGGCGACATCCTAAATTCTCTTAAGTCTCTCTGTTTATCAAGAGAGCCCTGGCCGGACTACGGTCAGCAAGGTTGGGAAACGGACGATGAAGAAATTCAGAGCCCACCCACCACCCACTTGGTAGCCACTGTCGACAATTTAAACGATGTGCTCAACGTCGACTCCGGAGACATCGACAGCATGGATGACGATGCAGGAGATACCGACGAACCAACACCCATAGGACATTGGACAGCCACCTCATCTCACGATGTGTACATGGTGGATACCCCTAAAGGAAGCGACAACAAGGAAAAAGGGGACGGGACGGGAGATCGACCCCCCGAAAAGCAATCAAAGCGTCGGCGTAAACGCCGACCCAAGCCCCGCCTCAACAAAAACCCATCCATAGAGCAGGACGAGCCGGTAGACAATGAGCAGGCCTTAGAGCAATCGTCCGAACAGGGCAACACGGATAGAGAAACCAAACATCCCTCCTTCAGTGAAAACGGCATTCCATATGACCTCACGCCGAATAAACCTATGGAGCAGAAGAATCTACACGAGAGGCTCGTTGCAACTGCACGCAGCCTAAAGAAGCAGAAGCAGAAGCTAAAAACAGCGGAAGACGCACTCCGGATTAGATGGACCAAAGTAATCAATACCACAGATAAGTACGGCGACAGTCGCCGCACTAAAAGCTATCCGAAAAGAAAGCTACTGCCTGAATTCAACGAAGAGGCCCTAGAGCCCTCGTATTCAAAAAATGAAAAAGCCACACGCTCGGATAGACGACCCCACAAAGCGGCAAGCGGCGCCGCACCTAAATCGGCATGCGACCCACTTAAGGATTCGCATCACGGCCCAGTCAGGTCCATTTACAGGCCAAGAAAGCAAGCTCTCGTAAGCAACGCTATGAAGCCATCAACGGAATCCGGCACACCCAAATACAGGGGCGCCGCACACCCCCGTATGTTTCACCGATGAGGTCCTGGACTATGAATTCCCAGAGGGATTCAAACCCGCATATGATGGAACAACAGACCCTGGAGTCTGGATCGAGGATTATACCCTCCACATACACATGGCTAGAGGAGATGATCTCCACGCCATAAAATATCTACCCCTAAAGCTTAAAGGTCCAGCCCGGCATTGGCATAAAAGCCTTCCCGAAAACACAATTGGAAGCTGGGAAGAGCTCGAGGATGCTTTGCGAGCAAACTTTCAAGGGACCTATGTCCGCCCTCCGGATGCAGACGATCTTAGTCACATAAATCAACAACCCGGAGAATCAGCTCGGCAGTTCTGGAATAGATTCCTCACTAAAAAGAATCAGATAGTCGACTGTCCGGACACCGAAGCCTTAGCAGCTTTCAGGCATAACGTCCGAGACGAATGGCTCGCCAGACACCTCGGCCAAGAAAAGCCAAGACCAATGGCCGCACTAACAAGCCTCATGACCCACTTTTGTGCAGGGGAGGACAGCTGGTTGGCAAGGTGCAGCCCCAGCAACCCAAGTACATCCGAAACTAGGGATGGAAACGGAAAACCACGACGCAACAAGGACCATCGCTGGACTAAAGACAAAAGTCCGAAGAGCACGGCAGTTAATGCCGGATTCAAAGGCTCACGACAAAATAAGGAAAAATCGCCCCCCCCCTAGGATAACAGGGATGATCCATCCAACCTAAATAAAATCCTGGACAGGATATGTCAGATACACAGTACTCCCGGGAAGCCTGCTAACCATACCCACAGAGATTGTTGGGTTTTCAAACAATCCGGCAGACTCAATGCCGAACACAAGGGGCTCGACACACCAAGCGAAGATGAGGACGAACCCCAAAAGCAGAGTACCGGGAAACAAAAGAACTTCCCACAAGAAGTAAAAATAGTGAACTCACTTGACATAACTAAACGTGCGGCGCCCATAAAGGTACGCACCACATGGCCCATCCCCAAAGGGTCCTGCCACTGGTTGTCAAAACCGATCATCTTCGATCAGCTAGATTATTCTAGGAATATCAAGAATGTAGGCTGGACTGCCTTGATACTCGATCCAATAATTGGTGGACTCCAGTTTTCAAATGTCCTTACGGACGGCGGCAGTGGACTAAACCTGATATATCAGGATACAATCCAGCACATGGGGATAAACCCAGCAAGAATCCACCGCAGCAAAACCTCCTTTCAAGGGGTAATACCTAGTCCGGACACCCATTGTACGGGTTTTCTCCGGCTCACAGTCACATTCAGCTCTGCCGATAACCTCCGTCGCGAAAAGCTGACATTCCATATCGTCCCGTTCTCAAGTCGCTATCAAGCACTACTGGGATGCGAAGCTTTCGCTCGCTTTAACGCAATACCTCATTACACATCTCTTACGCTTAAGATGCCCGGTCCACGAGGCATCATCTCTTTGAAGGGGAAGCACTAAAGCGAGTGTTCCGCCCGCACTCATAAAGACCGAACACCTTAGGGAGTGTTCGGCATCGCGAGTTTTGGCATTATATGCATCAGCTCCGAATCATGTCTTTGGTCAAATGTTGGGTTGCCCGGCTCCTGAGTTCGGCTACCTTACGTTCCGCTCTATCAGCTAAGGTAGCACCAGGAGAACTACTGCGATTGTGCCCCCAGTTCGGCCGGGCAAACACCTCAGTAGAGAAAGCCGAAAACTGACTGTCATGATGTAGCGTGAGACTGGTCAGCCACTCGATGACCTATCGGAATCTATCGGATTCCTCCGCTTTAACGAAGGGCCGCTTCCGGTCAGGCACATACGCGCCCCGAATTCGGACGAGCGCAGTTGCCACCAAGGAGCTACCTAAAGAGTCTCATTGTCAAACACCTATGGCTAAGTGAAAGTGTTAAAGCATTATAGTCCGGTTGCCTGGCCCGCTGTGCTATCACCTTTTGTAGGACCAAGACGTTGGGTTAAGTGTGAAAATGCGTCTTCTGCGAGCACCCCCGCACTATGTGCGTGGGGGCTGAAGCCAACGACTGCCATCTTTCAGATTCTACATATATATATGTATATATATCTTAAAATGGCCGCATAGGAGGTGTTCCCAATACTTGGAGGCACAAGTATAAAAAAGGCCACTGCAGCTTATCAAAATATTACTTTATAATTACATATGCTATCTTAACATAGCATCCTTCGAGCACTGCGTCTCTATTACACGAGCGCCTTCAAGGACTTCCTGAAAATAGTGCTCGGAGGGTACTCGGCTTTCGTCCGAGTCTCGGGACGCAACAACGGTGGTCTCCATCCCTGCCCAGTATGTTTTGACACGGGCAAAAGCCATCCGTGCGCCCTCTATGCATGCTGACCTCTTCATCGCATCAATACGTGGCACCGCGTCAAGGAATTGCTGCACCAAGCTGAAATAAATCTTCGGCTCCGATCTCCCCGGCCACAGATAACCCATGACGTATTTCATGGCGAGTACGGACAACCTATTCAGTTCGGCCCATTGAGTCAAACGATCGTCTACTGCCAGTGGACGCTCTGGATTGTGAAACTGCGACCAGAAAAGCTTTTCCACTTCGCGATCTTCTTGATCTCGAAAGTGTTCGGTTGCATCAGTAGCACTCGCTGCCAAATCCAGATAGGTGTCCTCCACACTCCACATCCGGTCCAATGGAGCAAACTTCGGATCACGAAACTTCCTCCGCAGCATAAAGGGCTTTCCAGCCACAATCTGTTCGTCTTGATGCAGCTCCTCCTTCGCAGCTCTCATCGCAGAGCGAGCATCCTTGGCATCGGCAACGGCCTTCTCTAAGTCCGTCTGTCTCGCCCGGTCTTCTTTCTCAAGAAGTTTGCAACGGTCTGCAGCGCTCTTTAACTTCTCGGCCATCTCGGCCATTTCTTCTTTGCTTCGGCAGTGAGCAGCCTATTCGGCTTTCAGCTCTTCAAGGGCCTTCTCGGCAGCCGCATCGCTTTTTCTGGCTTGCTCCTTAGCTCGGGCAAGTTCTGCCCTAAGATTCTCCATGGCGGCCATACCATCTGCGTCACGCACACACATTGTAAGACACTGGCATGAAGCTCCTCTTACTTGATGCCGCCCGAAGAATTACATACCTTGAGCCTCATCAAGCCGCTTGTTGACAAGCGCGATGTCGGCATCTGCCACGTCCAGTTGCCGCTTTAGTTCAGCCACATCATCAGTTCGGCTTGATTCCGGACACCTCACCACCTACATTCAAAGGCGACATCTTAGACCTGGGATTATGATCCTCTGCGTGCCGTCATTTCTTGACAATACGCAGAGTCTCAGGCGCTACTATCTATACAGGGCGCATCTTACTTATGCGCAACTGACAAAAGTGTACATTATCTAACGTACCTCAAAACCCGTCAGTAAACTTTTGACGGCCTCATGCAATCCGCTTTCTGCGGATGAAATCCTTTCAATCACCGTGCCCATCAATGCACGGTGCTCCTCTAAGATAGAAGCTCGCCCCAGCAGAACCTTCAGCTCCTCCGGCCGAGCACCAGACGGTGCCGGACTTGTCCTATGGCCCCTTTCGGAGGCCGGACACGGAGAGCCTTGGGGGGCCACATAGCTATCTTCCGCCCCTGACGGATTCAGAGAAACCCTCCGCGACGACACCTCAAGGTCGCCCGCCTCGCTAGGCGGTACGGCAGGGGGAGGCGTCCCGCTCTCCATCATCTCTTGAAGAAGATCCCCCGAAGACGAGCTCTGCTGAGAAGGGCTGAGGTCCGAGCTACAAGGTAAAATTTCGGTTAATCTTCTCAGATATAAATCAAGGACTTCTCTCATCCCTCAAAAGGAAAATCTCTCTCTACTTACGGCTCGCTGGAGGGCTGACCCCCTTGAGGGCGTAGTCCGGCCAAGGAACTCCCCGGTGTTGGACCCTCTGACGAGGATTTTCTCCCCCGTTTCGAGGCCATGGTTTCCGGGTCGTCAGAGGCGGCTCTCTTCTTCCCCTTAGGAGAGGAATTGTCGGTTCCTCCATTCAGAGCAGCCTCCTTCAAGGAGGCCATAGCTTCCTTGTCCTCCCCCTCCAAAGGCATTATCTCCAGCATCCAGACTAGCACAGGATCCGGCCTGGTTTCAGGAAGGGGAGCCGGACACCTAATCAGTTTTGACTTCGCTATCCACTCCTGTTTAAAAGGACGACTCTTTTAGGGGCAAGTTTATGACAATTATTCGGATAGAAGGTCCAGGCACAAGGTTGCTTACTTGAGTATCCGGGCGATTGCAGCTTAGGCCTGCGTCCTCGGTTAAATCAGGACACATCTCTTGTGATCCGAAGAACAGTCTGTACATCTCCGCGGGCGTTGCACCCATAAAATTCTGGAGAGCTCACGGTCCGTCTGGATTAAACTCCCACAGGCGAAGGGGGCGACGTTTGCCGGGCAATATTCCGCGAATCAGCATGACCTGCGTCACCTTGACCAAACTGAGGTCTCCTTCCAAGAGATCCTTAATTCGGCCCTGTAACAGGGGCACGTCTTTGGATAACCCCCAATCTAATCCTTTGTTGACCCATTATGCTAGCCGTGGTGGGGGACCCGAGCGAAAGGCAGGAGGCGCCGCCCACTTGGCGCTCCTAGGAGCAGTGATATAGAACCATTCTCGTTGCCACAAGCCGAGCTCCTCTTGAAAGGAGCCCTCGGGCCATGGAGCATCTGCATTCTTACTTATGACAGCGCCTCCGCACTCTGTGTGCCGTCCCTCGATCATCTTCGGCTCCACTCCAAAGGTCTTGAGCCATAATCTGAAGTGAGGAGTAACATGGAGAAACGCTTCGCACACAACGATGAATGAGGAAATGTGGCGGATGGACTCCGGAGCTAAGTCATGAAATTCCAGCCCGTAATAAAACAGCAGCCCCCTCACAAAGGGATCCATCGGGAAGCCTAACCCCCGAAGGAAGTGAGACATGAACACTACGCTCTCACCGGGCTGGGGACTGGGAATAGCCTGCCTTTGAGCAGGCAACCTATGCGGAATTTCGGCGGTCAAGAACTTAGCCTCTCTCAACTTTAGCACGTCCTCCTCCGTGACGGAGGAAGGCATCCATCGGCCTTGAAGGTCGGAACCGGACATTGTCGAAGGTCCGAAGCGCCTGGAATCTGGAGCCTAGGGTGTTGGAACTTGAGGCGACGGGCGAACTCGTTTGAGATTGAAAAAAGAGTAAGGCCTTGGTCTCTTTATAAGAGGTTGAATACCAGTAGCCCTCCCCGTAACCGTTTGGGACTCGCCTTTAATCGAGAAAACATGCTAACGGGCATGATTGGGTTACCCACATCCGTATTGATAAGAATCCCATAAAAGGGGGGCACACGATCTCTGCTTTGACAAGACGTGCCAAGGAAACCACCTCGCAAAACACGCTGAGGTGGAAAAGTGAAAATGATCCGAGTGAAGGACTTGGCTGTAGTGTGATGATGCACTACGGAATACGTCAGCAGATTTGATTTGTGTTAATATTATTCTCTCTATGGCAATATGTGGAAGATTATTTTGCAGAGCCGGACACTATTCTTGGTGTTTACAATCTTCTATGAAGGATTTGGAGGAGGAACCCGCCTTGCAATGCCGAAGACAATTTGCATGCCGGACTCGTCGTCATTGAAGCCTAGTTCAGGGGCTACTGAGGGAGTCCTGGATTAGGGGGTGTTCGGGTAGCCGGACTATACCTTCAGCCGGACTCCTGGACTATGAAGATACAAGATTGAAGACTTCGTCCTGTGTCCGGATGGGACTTTCCTTGGCGTGGAAGGCAAGCTTGGCGATACGGATATTCAAGATATCCTACCATTGTAACCGACTCTGTGTAACCCTAACCCTATCCGGTGTCTATATAAACCAGAGGGTTGTAGTGCGTAGGCAATCAACTCCATACACAACAATCATACCATAGGCTAGCTTCTAGGGTTTAGCCTCCTTGATCTCGTGGTAGATCTACTCTTGTACTACCCATATCATCAATATTAATCAAGCAGGAGTAGGGTATTACCTCCATCGAGAGGGCCCGAACCTGGGTAAAACAAAGTGTTCCCTGCCTCCTGTTACCATCCGGCCTAGACGCACAGTTCGGGACCCCCTACCCGAGATCTGCCGCTTTTGACACCGACACCTGCAGTGCGCCATTAGAATGCCTCCCAGGGGGCCATATGTACCCATGTGCTTTGGCATTCTAATGGCGCACCAGCAGTTAATGCGCCATCAGTGTGATGATCACAGTGCGCCATTAGTGTCTTGTGTGGTGCGCCATTAGTATGAATATTAGGTTTTATTTTTTTTTGCTTTTCTGATTTTTGCACAGGTTACAAAATATATTATTGGACAGAATATAGACAAGAGCACACAGCAACATCAGATTCATCGAATACAATAGAAGATTAGTCCCCGAATACAATTCATCATATTAGTCTCCGAATTTAAAAGACCGAACAAAGATAAAACAATCCAAGTCTCAAGACCGCGAGTATCGAGTTTGCCTTCACATTACAAGTCGATATCGATCATCTAAACTACCATCACATAGAAGAGAGCTGTGGTCATCACGATGAGCATCATCGCGATCAAACTGGTCTTCATCCGGTTCCTCCAACGCTCCCTCCTCTCTCCCTCTGGATAGCAGGCGTATCTACATTCGGCCTCCGCCCTAGTGGTGTACCCTTTGTAACTGTCACCGCTGAAATGGTGAACCTGTCTCCGACACTCCTCCCAGTCGTCGTAGACTCCGGGAACCTTACCCTTGTACACGACATACGACGACATCTCTATGCACAAGCCAAACAACAGACAATACATAAGCAATATGTAAGTATGCAACAAAAGGATCGGAAGAGAAAAGCAAGACATTAATAGCACGATTCATGGTCCTACTAATAAATAGCATCGATTACATCTAAGTTGAACGACTGTCCAAACCAAAGAGACATACGAATTCATTAAGGTATAATTACAACATGAGCCAATCAATGTTTCAGAACTACACATCACTACTTTCGACTCGACTCATCGGACAGGAACGTGGATGAAGCCGCCGTCTGTCGTGATGGTCATGAAATCGCGGTCGTTGTCACCCTGCATTTGTAGCAGTTCATCTATCTCACTGTTGGACGGTTGATATCTGAGGAAGAACTGCCCCGAGGTATGAAGGACATCTTGATGGATGATGTCCGCAAACTCCGACTGGATGCGAAAGAATTTTTGTCTGAGGTCCACGTCCTGGACTGCCGACAAGCTCGCGGCCCAATCTTTAAGATTATCTGGTAGCAGAAGTTGATGATGGTCCCTTACGATCGCCCTCATGTGATGGAGGGCGTAGTAGGCATCCTTCTGACCGCCAGGCGGCTGCTTGACGCAGCATAACTTCGTATTGTGTGAGAACATGTGCTTGCCGTACTTACGAACTGCCCTGGTGAAGGTGCCTCCAGATTTGGCGTAGGCGGGAGAACATCATCAAGAACTATCTTGACATTTGCGTAGTCTATCTTGGAGTTACGGTTCGGGTCTAAATACGTGGCCATGGAATATTTCAGGCTTAATAGGATGAGTCTGCAATGTGTGTCACTGCACAGAACACGGAATGTTAGAAAAAAAGAACGATCGAAATCTAAGAAATCATATGTTACGGGGCGGTTAAGGGATGACTTACTCGGGAAAGTAAGCCACAAGGAAGTTATCCTTATCTGGTTTTGCCAGAATGACGCGTTCGAGGTGTGAACTCGCAACTTGGCGGTCCCCAGCGCTGCTCAAGTGCTTGGCACGCACGTAGAAGGGGTCGACTATCACGATGTCCGGGGTCTTGTATCTAATGATCCGCATCTCCATACTCAGCGAAAACAGCTGAACAAAGGTGTAGTGCAGCGGATGAAGGTTATACATAGCAAAGATGTCAACAAACCGCAGGATGATCGTACCCCCGATGTCGCCATCCACAAAGCCCTTGCCCTCTGGCACCTTGGCCACAAAAACCGGGTATGCCACATCCTTCTCTCTGAGACGCCGCTTCTCCAAAGAAAGAACACTGTCGTGCAGACTCCGCATAGCACCGGTTGCAGAATTCAGCATATTTGGCGGTAGCATCGCCCTACCCGCCACATGCACCCTCCTCGAGATATCCTTAGGTGAAGGTGGCCCGTCCTGAGCACGGATCGAACTCGGTGCCGGCTGGCTCGCACTGGTGCCCTTGTTAGTCTTTCGTTTTTGTCCCTTCTTCTTGATCTCCGGTAATGGGACCAAGTTCTGCTCACAGACCGCCTTCTTGAGCGTGTTGGGGCTGATAATATTTCGCACCTCAGCTATCTGAGGCTCGGTGAAGGCGGGAGCTAGAGGCGTGTCCTCAGAACTGAACACCAGACGAGGCCTATTGCAATTGGATTTCTCCGACGTACTAGCTAGATCTTGGTCGTCTTGGTTGGGTTCTTGAGAAAGAGGCCCGCAGAACTCGTCAGCATACCCATGTTCGGCAGAGTACTTATCAACTTTGGTAAATGTACTGTCATCGTTGTCGTCGCCGTCCGGATCCTGTGCCATAGGGCTGTCCGGATCCTGTGCCATAGGGATGTCCGGCAGGTCCGGTAGCGTTGCGGCGTTCTTGCCATGGCTTGGCGCCGGCACGACTGGCAGTCTTGTCTGTGGGGTGGTGTCCCCCGCCCCCAAACGAATCTGGCTCTTTAGCCAAAGTAGGGGCCAGTTTACGCAGGTGCTGAGGGTCATCTCATCTTCTTCGTCGGCCCCAGCGGGTCGAATCGGAGGTAACAGCTCGTCGCAGCCTGGCAGCACCCGAACCACTTCAACCCTATACATTGTGGGTGGCATCGGATTACCATGGAACATGGGGTTGCCCGGTTGAATGATTCTGCCCTTGGCGTCATCGACCAACTCGGCACCTACAAAGTGTAGAAGAGTGCAAGGAACGTCGGCGGTGGCCTGGGAAAACATGTACAGGGCATCAGGGATGCCCAGTCAAAGGCAAGGAGATGAAGTCATCGGCCGAGAGGCTTAGTTACCGTGATGCCGTCGAGCTCGGCTAATGTCGAGGCACCGCCAACGGCGGGCGTACAACTGACGGAGGGGGCGCTTGCTGGTGAAGTGCCGGCCGGCGTACACCCGGGTGCATTAAGGTCCAATGCCCGTGCCGGCGCCGGAGACACGAATACCGCCTCCGCCAGAGACACCAATGGCGCCGCCGCCAGAGACACCAATGGCACCGCCGGAGACACCAATGGCGCCGCCTGCACGCGGTGCGAGTTGCTGGTCGTGAAGCTGGGAACTGGGGGAGGCCCCTGTTGGCCGCCCGCAATCCACGTCGTCAGCCCATGAATCAACGTAGGCACCATGGCATTGAGCGTCGTTCCAAGTTGTTGTTGCACTTGCTCTTGGACAAGCTCCGGAATCCGCGCCACTTGTGCCTTGAGTTCTTCAACCTTGTGTGTCTGGCTTTCCGAGCTGGTCTTTTTCTCCTTCCGCACACCAGCGGTATAGTATGACCCCCATTATGTCGACAAGCCTTTGCCGGCCACACGACCAGTTGACGTCGGCTTAGTGAGCTTATCCTTGTTTTTCATTATGTTCAACGCCCTATTTAAAGGGGTGTCGAAAGGGGAGCTCTTAGACGACCCGGCGCTACTGCTTTCAGTGTCCTGCAAAAGGAACGTGAACCATTTAGAAATATTGGGGATTAATTAGAGTGCAACCATATGGAGCAAATTACGCGGGGGTGTATTCCTTACGAGAAGAAGCTCAAGCGTTGTATTTCTTCGGATCCGTGGTAAGCTCCTTTGTTATCGGGTCCTCCTTGTACCAGGCCCGGACATAGTTCCTGGTCTGCTTGTCACCGCTGTATTTCTCGAAGCGGGGCGGTAGGCCTTGCTCGGCACACTCCGCGTCCTCCTTGTCCCATATAGGCTCCGCCACTCTGTAACTGCCGGGACCGAGTTTGTGTTCCCCTATGTTCAACTCCCGCATTTCTTTCCCCCACTGACTTGATTCGGAGGTTGCACTGCTCTTGCACTTGATCTTGAACTCCTTGTACTCATCTTCGCTCATCAAAGGATATTTCGCCTTGATCTTCTCATAACTATCACCTTTATCAATCATTCTCTTCACCGCGCTTTTCCAAGTAGACAGGGCCGTGCTCATCTTCGTGAGGGCGGCACTGTTCACTTTATTCCCTGAGAGGCGTGTGTTTTCAAATTCGGCGGGGAACTTGTATTGTTCGTGCAGCTTCGTGAAGAGGAGGTTGCGCAAATTCCCTCGGTCCTTATGCCTAAGGTTCTCGGTGTTGATCGAGACGGTGCTCCGGAGAATGCACCCGAGCTGAACCGAGTACCCCTTGACTATATGTTTGGGCTCCGTTGGATTCCCGTCGGAGTCCACTTGAGTGAATTCCTCCTTGACGATGCGGAGCGCATTCGGGCGCCGGTCCTTCCTTTGCTTCTTCGGTTGGCTGCCATCTGTGTGTGCGCCGCCATCATCAGTGGTGGCATCCTCGGCGGCACCATCAGTGGTGTCATCCCCGACGCCACTAGGGGTTGTGTAATCAGGATCGGTGTCTTCCGCGGCGTCCTCATAGCGGTGAGGTTGTTCGTCCATCTCAAGGGACAGCTCCCAGAATTGCTTGTCACCCGAACCACCGGCCTCATCGTTGTGGGCCATGTTTCGCTCTAAATAGGAAAAAAGTTTGGTCAAAAAGTTGGTTATTGTCAAGGAACAAGATCATGGTCTCATCATTTAGGGTTTGTCGACACCGAGGCAGTCTAGGAAAAAATAAATCCGCAAGTCAATATATCAGGACCCATCACATCTTCATAGACTCGATGGGGCCTCAAATGCCCTTCCTCATCTACAACTAGTTGTCCGCCTCAATCGATGGGTTTTCTCACATTTTTCTGATTCAAACTAGATTTCGATGGCTGTTAGGTTATTCGGAAGCAGTAGCAACTTGTAGAGGGTGCAAACTAGCCAGCATTGGGAAGTTCCAGTCTACTAATAGAGGGAAAAACATGAGGAGCAGCTTGTAGGTTTGCTTGCTCCGGTGGGACGGGATGGAGGATATAGCTGTAGCACCCCTATATCGTACATAGATTTATTTTTTGCCCTATTGCTCTTACTAGTTTTAGCTTATCAAAGTGGATGTATGTATCACATGTTTCTGAAACTAGATTTGTATTGCTGGTAGGTTATTTTGTGTATGTGATCTAAAATAAATACAAAAATTATTTTTTGCCCTGCTTCTCTTACTAGTTTTAGTTTATCAAAGTGGATGTATGTATCATATTCTTCTGGTGCATGAGAGAGTGAGGGGTAAACCACAAGCTAGACAAGTGAAGGTGGTGGAGTGGTGCTGCATCCCCATCCATCCATCTATCCATCCATCTGCATCATCTCTTTTGACTTGACCACATTTACTCATAGCTAATCTAGCCAAGCTACCTAGATCCACCTGCTTGCTTGTTGCACATTGTGTGGAGGGAGCAGATCTCGCCACTGCTTAAGTGTAAAGCTAGATAGTGTGTGTGTGAGAGTCCACTTAGCTGAAAATGTTGGGAGACATGATTTAACTGTTCAGTCACCATCACACACACTCAGATTAACATTCAACACCTGAACTAGAGTTAACAAATTGGGCATCTTCTAGGTCAAACTATAAATGTTGATTAATTTTTGTTTCGGTTGAGAATAGGGCACCTTCTAGGTCAAGAAAATTGGGCATGACCTTTGCTAATTTTCTTGACCTAGGAGTGCCCCATTCTCAACCGAAACAGAAATTAATCAACATTTCAGGAGAAAGGGGTCATTTCAAAAGATCACAAGTAGCAGCAGCATCACAAGTTGACAAAATCACAAGTAGCAGCAGCATCACAAGTAGTGCAGCAGCAGCATCATCACAAGTAGTACATCAGCAGCAGTGAATAAAATTTAGCCAAGTAGCAGCAGCATCACAAGTAGTGCAGCAACAGCAGCATCACAAGTAGTACATCAGCAGCAGTGAATAAAATTTTTATATGAAGTTTCTGAAATTTATGGAAGTTTCTAGTACACTAAAGGAGAGAAAGGAGAGGAAGTACCCTAGCAATCTATGAAAGTGTCCAGTACACTAAACTCCAACTCCGGTACCAGAGGAAATGGGCAGTAGATGGGCAGCACTAGACCACCTACAACAGACTCAACAAATTACTCCAGTTAAGTTAAATTACTCCAACTCCTATTTGCAAGATCACAAGTACAACAAGCAGTACTCTACTTCTATTTGCAACATCACCAATTATACTAGCGGATTACTCAATCACACAATTATACTAGAAGATTACTCAATCACAAAGCAAGCTTTCGATGACAGTTATTTCTCATAGCATAAAGATAGAGTAGAAGCAGTAGAAGCGGTAAGTTCACAGTGGAACATCATCTACAGTGCACAAATTTGAACCTAGGAACCTAGGAACCTAGGAACACAGGAGAGGGAGGAAGGAGGAAGGAGGAGAGGTACCTGGGCGGGAGGACGGCGGCTGCGGCGGCAGCGGTTGGAGGACGGTGTTGTGGACGAACTCGAGGGCGGGGGCACCGGATGCTCCTCTCATTGATGGAGGAGGGGAGGGGCTAGAGGCAAACCCTAGCCGCCAAGCGCACGAGTGCTGTAGCTAGGTGGAGTAACCTCTGCCGGAGACGACGGAGCAGGTGGCCGGCGTCGTGGTTGGTGAGGAGAGCGCGAGGAAGAGCGCCTCATGCGCGATGAGGAGGCGCGGCGTCGGCGTCGTGGGTTGGGAGGCGGCTCACGTAGGGGGAGGCGGCGCTCGAGGGGGAGGAAGGGGAGAGGGAGACGGCGGGGGCGCGTGGGCGGCTGCGGTGCGGTGGGTCGGGGCAGCGGCGGCGGCGTGGTGGAGGGAGGGACGAGGGAGGGAGCGGCGCGGTGGAGGGATAGGAAGGACGAAGTGTCTGGTGAGGGCAGTAGGTGGAGTGGGGGGAGGGTTCTAATGGCGCACCTCCCCTCGGTGCGCCATAAGTACGACTATTCTAATGGCGCACCTCCCCTCGGTGCGCCATTAGAATTTTGTTTTAATCTAGCCCACTAACCATATCTACAGCCTAACCCTATCTACAACAGAACCCATCCACTAGCCCGACTGGTCAGCACGCAGCACACACACCAGGAGGTCTTGGGTTCGATTCCCAGGCTCCCCAATATTTTTTTTATGCATTTTAAATGCTGTTTTTGATATTTATTTGTGTTTAAATATGTTCAAACTTGTTTAAATCATAACAGTAATATTTTTAAAAATATGTTCAAATTTGTTACTTGAAAATATCATCGGTGGCGGCGGTGGAGCGGGGGAGGGTGCGGGGGGTGCCTGTTGGCGGCGGTGGAGCGGGGGAGGGTGCGGGGGGCCGGGTGCTCATCGGTGGCGGTGGAGCGGGGGTGGGTTGCGGTGGGTCGTCGGCGGCGGTGGAGCTAGCGGGGGAGGGTGCGGGTGGGATCGAGATGGAGGGGGATCGAGATCGAGATGGAGCGGGAATCGAGATCGAGATGGAGGGGGATCGAGATCAAGTGTCCTCATGAATTCAAAAAGTGCCCATGAAATTTAAAAATATTCATGATATCAAAAAGTGCCCATGAAATACAATCGAGAAATGAAGACTACGATTTAAATACAATCTATCTTAGCTAGCTATCTGTTAACAATCTTCTTGCCCTTCTTTTTTGCAAATGTTGTTCTTCTGTGGAACGGACATCCTTTAGGTAGGGTGGTCCTGCTTCTTCTTGTGGTGTGTGCTGCTACTTCATCGTCGTCGTCATGTTCGATCTTCGGGTCACCGTACTTGTTGAAGTCTTGCTCATTGGCTACTCCATCCATTCCGATGATCTTCCTTTTGCCTCTCCTCATGACAACACGACTGGGCTTTGACGGGTCGGTAATGAAGAAGCATTGGTCCACTTGGGAAGCTAGTACCCATGGCTCATTTTTCACGGTGACGTTTGCGCCCGCGGTCTTGGATTTGGCTTCGGGTATAACCATGGTGGTGAAATACCGGTCTTCTTTTAGGACGCTCTTGGCCCATCTGACACGGAACATCGGGACCTTCTCTCCAACGTAGCTCAGCTCCCAGATCTCCTCGATCCTTCCATAGTATTTGTCCTTGTCGTTACCGGTGTAGGATTCCATCGTTACCCCGGAGTTCTGATAACCATCGCTCTTCATGTCCTTGTTCTCGGTGTAGAATGTGTAGCTGTTGATATTGTACGCCTCATAGGTCATCAGGTTGTGCTCGTCGCCCTGTCACAAGGCGAATATGAGTTGTTATTCCGCGGAAGAGTCCTCATGTAAAGGGTACGACAGAAGCTTCTGCTTGAACCAACGCGTGAAACATGAGTTGTGCTCTTTGAGTATATCTCCGTCCGTCCTCTGTTGGCCTCGGTCATTGTACGTCTTCTCAATAAAGGTTTTGTGCTCTACCACCCAAGGTTCGACCACGTCTATGTGTTGTAGCGCGACTAGGTTTCCTCTTTCAAAGTCGGCAAGTCGACCCTCGAAGTCGACATGTATTTCGTGGTGACCCTCACAGTGACCCCATCCAGCGAGCCTGCCGAGGTGCCTGTTGACGGGCAGACCAACGGGGTTCTCGATGCCTAGATAATTCGTGCAGTAGGAGATGCACTCTTCGGTCAGAAAGCCCCTGGCTATACTTCCCTCTGGACGTGACATGTTGCGAACGTATCCTTTGATGACACCATTCATCCTTTCGAACGGCATCATGCTGTGCAGGAACGTCGACCCGAGTTGGATGATATCCTCCACGATATGGACCAGCAGATGCACCATAACATCGAAGAATGCGGGCGGGGTGTACATCTCAAGCTCGCATAGTATCACCACGATCTCTTCCTGTAGCCTTCTGAGTTGCCTCACGCCAATCGACTTCCGAGAGATGACGTCGAAAAAGTTGCATAGGCCAAATAGCGTTTCACGGACATGCGCGTCCATGATCCCACGGATTGCAACTGGAAGTATCTACGTCATCAGCACGTGACAGTCGTGAGACTTCATCCCGCTGAACTTCTGCTTCGCTGGGTCTAGGTATCTGCTTATCTTCCCCGCGTAACCGTAAGGAAGTTTTACTCCTAGGAGGCAGGTCAAAAACTGCTCGATCTCCTCCTGACTTAGAGTGAAGCACGCGGGAGGGTAGTCATTTCCGGTCATTTCCGGTCATCATCATCATTATCATCATCATCATCATCATCATCATCATCATCATCATCATCATTAGCGTGAAGCTCCTGCCTGATGCCCATTGATTTCAAGTCTGCCCTTGCTTTCGGCCCATCTTTGGTCCTCTCTGGCATGTTGAGCAGGGTACCAAGCAGACTCTCGCACACGTTCTTCGTGATATGCATGACATCAAGGCTGTGAGGCACACGGTGGATCTTCTAGTACGGCAAGTCCCAGAAAAGAGACCTCGTTTTCCATACCTTCAGCAGCGGCTCTGGCGCCTTTCCTTCTTTCCCGGCTCTGGCGCCTTTTGCTTCTTTCCCAGCAGTGGGAAGTCTTTCCAATTTTTCAACAGCTTGTCTATTTCCTCGCCGCTCCTCGTACACGGGCGTTTTCGGGGTTCGGTTTCACCATCGAACAGATCCTTGCGTTTCCTACATGGGTCATCGTCGCGAAGCCACCTTCGATGTCCCATGAACACGGTTTTCAAAGACCCGGGATCTCTATCTAGCTGGCGATACGTTGTGTCATCCACTCACCTTACGCATCCAGAAAATCCGTGGACTACCTGCCCCGCGAGATATCAGTAACCGAGATAGTCGTGCACTGTCGTGAGCAGTGCGGCTCTCATAGGGAAATATTCTTTCAATGCGGCGTCCCACGTATTGGCTGGCGTTTTCCACGGTGTGTCTAGCTCCTCCTTCAGCAGCCCCAGATACAGATTGATGTCGTTCCCTGGTTGTTTCGGCCCTTCAATTAGCATACTCATGTGAATGTACTTCCTCTTCATGCACAACCAGGGGGGAAGGTTGTACATCCACACAAACACAGGCCAGGTGCTATGTGTGCTTCTCTGGCTGCCAAACGGATTGACTCCATCGGTGCTCGCGCCCAGCACGATGTTCCTTGGATCCTTCCCAAATTCTGGGTATTCGAAGTTCAACGCTTGCCACTGGCTTGCATCCTTAGGGTGACTCAGCATCTTGTCTTTTTTATTTATATCCGGATCATTTCCATCATCTTCCCGCTTCTTCTCCTCCCTATCCGCGTGCCAACGCAGGAGCTTTGCTACCTTAGGGTCCGCGAAATACCGCTGCAGACGAGGAGTGATCGGAAAGTACCACACCGATTTTTGAGGATCTTTCTTCCTCTTCTTGTATCGAGTGACGCCGCACACCGGACATATGGTAGACTCCGCGTGCTCGTCCCGATAAATGATACAATTGTTCATGCACACATGGTATTTCACGTGCGGTAAATCCAGAGGACACACGATTTTCTTCGCCTCCTCAAAACTGGTCGGGCACTTGTTCCCCTTGGGAAGATGTTCGTGCCAGAATGACATGTTCTTGTCGAAGCATGCGTCGGTCATTTTGTGTTTTACCTTCATCTCCAGAGCCATGAGCGTTACTTTCAGGCAGGTATCCTCGGGCCTGCATCCTTCATACAATGGAGTAACCACGTCTATCTCCAGTTGATCCAGGTTGGCTTTCTCTCGGGTGGCAGCTCTTGCGTTATCCATCTGCTTGAGAAGCAACTCTTGAATATGAGGGTCCTGCACCCAGCCTCCATCGTCGTCTACTCCGGCGTCTTCATCTTCATGATCATGCCCTTCGTCTTGATCTTCCTCATCATCATGTACGACATCTTCTACATGATGACTGTGTACAGCATCACCATCGTGATCATGTCCTGGAGATTCTTCATCTTCTCGCCCGCCCTCACCACGGTGGTACTTGTCTTGTTGCCCTTCCTCATTTATTTCCCGCCCTCACCGCGATGGGATTTATTCTGAGTTGCCCTTCCTCATAGCCACCGATAGCCATCCATGAAACCACGCAAGAGCAGGTGGTCCCGCACCTGCCCGGAATCCGGGTCCGCAATAAGGCTTTTCAGCTTGCATCTTCGACACGGACATCTTATCTCCATCTCATTCTTTTGAAGCATCTCGGCCTTCGCGGAGATCAAAAACCTATTCACGATGCCTTCAGTCATTGTGTGGACCATGGTCACCTGCGGGGTAGAGCAAAACGGTATTTTAGAACCAAGAAAAAATTTGGCATGACCTTCCCTAAAAATAGGACCAAAAAGAATGCATAGTGCCAAAATTCTCGCCAAAACGGAAATGAATCAAAACATTCCGGCATAATATTGGCAACTATCGCATTTCAAATACCGGTACCTTCAAACACAAACATATATGCAACACCACAAACACATGCAACACCACAAACATACATAGATCTAGCTAGGCCACAAAAAGTGCATGTGCATGTTGTTGGAGCGAGCTAGGGAGAAAAAAAGTAGATCTACATCATGAAGATAGCTTTCCCCTTACTTACCTATCAAAAAAAGGTAATTTCACCACTTAATTTTGATGAATCTATGGTGGAAATGAGGTGAGGAGGAGGAGATGGCCGAAAGCTTGGAGAAGGAGGTGGAGGGAATGAAGTGGGGAAAGTGAGTGGGTAGGTGTGGGGCTGTCCAAAATATCTTGTTGGGGTCCCAGGTTACTAATGGCGCACCACCTGCAGGTGCGCCATTAGCCATTAGTAACCCTGGTTACTAATGGCGCACCTGCAGGTGGTGCGCCATTAGTAGTTTTGCAAAAAAGTAAAAAAAATAAGTATATATACTAATGGCGCACCGGGTAATAGTGTGCCATTACTAGTTTAAACTAGTAATGGCGCACTGTGAAACGATGCGCCATTAGTAGTTTTGCAAAAAAAAGAATAAATTTTGTTTACAGTAATGGCGCACTGTCTGCTTGGTGCGCCATTACTACTTAGAACTAGTAATGGCGCACTTCGACCTGATGCGCCATTAGTATGTATGGAAAAATGGAAAAAAAATAATTTAATACTAGTGGCGCACCCTGTTTCTGGTGCGCCATTAGTGTCTTCCACACTAATGGCGCATCACCAACCGGTGCGCCATTAGTATATAGTAGTGGTGCACTGCTTCCATGGTGCGCCATTAGTATCAATCCTATCTATAGCCCTTTTCCTAGTAGTGAAAGACACACTCACACTTAACAATCTCCTTCTATCTACCCCCCCCCCCCCCCCCCCCCCCCCCGCGTCTCACTCTTCCCCTATATCCCCAAAACCAATAATACCACCCCTTAGTTTAATTCCCGCCTACATGCACCATCGATATATAGTTGTCTTCCTCGGTGTCTCTCTAACAAACACGTTCTCTCGAAGTCGAGTCCTCTCAAGCATATAGGTCCTAATGCGTTTTTTGAGGCTCACTTTGACCAAACGTTAGAGCAATAATATATGACATGCAATTTACACAAAGCATACCTTCAATTTTGTATGTCAAAGGAGCTTCCAATAATATAATTTGCATAGTGTACATCTCATGTGCTATTAATCTTGTCAATAGTCAAAGGATGTGTTGAAAAATACATTAGGCCCTATATAGATGGAAGGAGGGAGTAGGTCCCATGCAAAAAATGAGAATAAAATTCAAACATCTAGGCATCGTGGCTCGGTCGATAACATTGAGAAACTTGGTTTTAAAATCATGAAACTTGGCATGGTGTCATGTCATGGTAGTACCATGCCGTGGTAAAAAAATTGGCCGAATAGGAACAAATTTTGGTATAAGCTTCTTGCAAATCGAAGCTTCTCCCATGAAGGCTCATGGTTCTGGGAGGGAACGTGTCACCTTTGTGTGCATAATTCAAATTTGAAATACAAGCACATGTTCCAGTGCACTAAAGTTGGTTGAAAAATCATATGTGTGTCCTCGGGTAAATTTCTAGGTTCCATGCAAGAAATGGGAATTAAATTCAAAATTCTGGGCATCGTGGCTGGGTTGGAAACATTGAGAAACGTAGTTTTTTAATTCCTGTAAATCCAAAACACGCATGAAAATAATGAAACTTGGCTTGGTGCCATGACATGGCACCAACATGCTGTGGTAAATTTGCAGTCCGATTTGCGAAGGTGCACACATTAACAATCAACAAAGTCATTTTGGAAGAAGTGATGTCACGTTACAATCAGAAACACAAGTATTATTGAAACCGTGGGCATTCTACTTACTAGTACCATTTACGTGCTGCCACGCGTCCCCTTTTTTATTAGCCAGGAGGCGACGTGTAGGGTAGCTATTTGAGAACGAGAGGCGTGCGATCAGACCCCTGTGTGTGCTTATCGGGAGGAGAGCCCTTTGACCTCCATCTGCCGTCCACCTCTCTCCCAAGGTCTCCATTAATGCCGCCTGAGCCTTTGTTTAATGGCGTGGCTATGTCTCACTCAACTGAGATTTAAGAGATAAAAAAGAAAATCTGAAAGCATGGATCTTGATGTAAGATCCGACGGACCTATATAGCATCTACTACGACTTATAGTAAGACTGATGAATATATAAGGACGATTAAATTTTTTTTTGATCAAAGAAGGGCTTGCCCCTTCCAATTTTCATTACTGAAAACCACCACAATTCACAAGAAGTTCAGCACAACTCCAGCCTAAAACGAAGGACTAAAAGCTACCAGATTGAAATCGCAACATCCCAAGAGGCCAACAAAGGCCAAACATCCGCACTAGAACCCAACATTTCACAACCGACGACACAATCCACATCCTAAACCGATTATTACATCAAAAGAAACCAGGAAACTAGTCTCCGCGGCGAGCGGCAATGAGCTCTTTCGTGTCCTCAAGACGCTGCTTGAGAACATCCACGGATTCCTCCACCAGCCTTTAGCGCTCGTTGCGGAGCATGTCATTCTCGTCGGCCCGGAGCCTCTCATTGCCCTCTCTTAGTTGCCAGATGACGCCAGTAGCCTGTTTAAACGAGGCTATCATGTCATCCTGCAACCTCGCCGAGCGGGAGAGCTGATCCATCTGGCTATGGACGGTCGAATGCATGCGCCTGTAACAGTCGTCGCGTGCCCGCGAAAAATTTTCCCAGGCCGCCACGGCACGGAGGGACATCTCTACTAGATTTGTGGTGCGGCGGCACCAGTCTGCTGCATCGACGGCGTGGCCGGACCAGTCTGCTGCATCAATGGTACGGCGGGACCTCCGTGCTGCTTCAGCGGCACGGCGGGACCTCTGTGCTGCTACTTCCACGCGGCGGGACATGTCAGCTGCTCTTGCAGCGAGGCGGGACATCTCTCGTGCTTCCCCTTCCATGCTCGCCTCTCCCTGGTGGCAATCTCTCAAGCCAGAACTCACGCTGGCCATTGCAGACGCAAGGGAAGGATGCTGAATGACTTGTTTGTTTTTGTGGATGAGGTGTTGAGGAGGAATGTGCAGTCATCTTGGCATACTAGTATTTATAACCGATTACTAATACGCTCCTAAGTGGGAAACTGTTTAGGTTGTGATCAGTGTGAACAGGTTTGCAATTCAATATAGCGTGGAGTAATTTGGAATGTGACAAGACACAAGCTCGAAATTTATTGACGGTTCTAGTTTCGAAGTGCGGCACTATTCCCGGATGGAGTACTTCTTTTTCTACTCCCTCCTTTTCGGTTTTATAGGGCTTATCTCAAAATTTTAGTTTTTCCATTTTATAAGGCTCAATTTGGTTGTCCCCAACACATGTTCAGATTCCAAGGTGCATTAAATCATTGCATGCAAGTATTCAGAGAAAATTGACCAATGCATGTACTTTATGCATGCATGCATTGCAATTAATGCATTAAACCTATCTCTCGGGACTTCTCGCACGCACCATCATGCCACCCACAAAAACTTGTACTCTAAGTTTAGTAGTACGTTATACAGGAAGGGAAGAGGTGCACGCACGCACTCATCCTCTCACACACGCATCTATTTTTTCTCGAAAAGGAGGATGATGACCCCGGCCTCTGCATCTGGGAGTCACACACGCAAATTATTGAAATATATCGAGTGCAGTGCTTTGATGTGCCGCGTCAACTCGTACATCAACGAGAAGTTTGATTATCCTCTCCCTCGCGGACTTAACTGCACATGCCTTTGGCTGTATGACAGGTTGGCCACACACCTGTAGGGCCCACCTGTCATACACGCAAAGGCAGGAGCGTCCCTCCCTCACCCATGAGCGTGGTGGCTGGCAAGACTAGGAGAAGCTTTCGCTACACGCTCTCCCTCCCGCACGTGGTGGACATGTAGCAGTTCAATCGGTGTCTGATGGCCAGAAGCGTACTGTAGTACTCCTCCAGTGCGGTAGTATTCCATCATTGTTCGACTTCTCGAAGAGGCAAAGAGCCCAGCACAGCCCGGACGCTCGTGTGGCAGTTTCATGTGTATAGTAGTCTAGGATAGCGTGTACCGTGCCTGTAAGCTTAAAATCGTTGGGTTTGGCTCCATGCTATGTGGCCGTCTCGAAGTTTAAAAAAAAATTAAAATAGTCTTCTGGCCCTACCCGAAAATTGCCGCGCGTACTGCCCGGGAAAAGCCCCGCCCTCAACTTTTAACTACGCGAAAATAGTTCGAGCTTGTTCGTTCTATATAAATACAGTACTTTGTATGTTTATTCACCTGTGGGGTTGTTCAATGAATGGAGGGGCGGGGAGCACAAGTGAACAATACTGTAGTACTACTAGTAGTAAGTAGGAGTCGTACAATAGTCACCTTAAATAGAGAGTTTATTTTATTTAATGCCACGTACACAAATTGAAACGCTTGTTGTGGAGAGAAAAAAGATAATCACTCCACTATATATGGACGCAGGGGCCTGAGCGCTTGCTTTACTAGGGTTGTTATCTTCATCCTCCCATCCTCTCCAGATATAAACAAGACAGCGGTAGTGACAGTTTCTCTCTGCTCACCGCTGGTCACAGATCCGGTCGAATCCCTTTGGCCGGTGTGTGTAGAGTACTAAAAGGTGCATCATTCACGCGGTCATCGCCACCGAGGGAGGAAACCCACAGCTGTCGGAGGGGCCCGATCCTCTACCCGTGCCATTCTCTCCGACAAATGGCCGGCTCGGGAGGTCCTCCGACCCTTCTTCCTCCATGTCGTATTGTCCGCAGATCCGACCTGCCACCACCGACATCCCGGCGACCCTCAGGTATAAGTTCTTCGAAAGCGGCCTTGCTCTACTGCCCCAGCTCCCCACGTGTCTGCATGTGCATATTTTTCTACTCCCATCAGCTCTTCCAAAGCCACCTAAATTTTTAGTATTATTAGAGGTAAAGCTACTTCATGCATTCGAATCTAGGGCTTTGTTCAAACAACGAAGAAAGGGGGGAAAGTTGTAGCATGAATCTAGGACTTGATTCAAAGAGGAAATAATATGGTGAAAGTAGTAGAGACCGGATACCCAACCGGTCTCTTGGTTGAAAAGGGAAATAATGGGAAAATACAGTACAAACTGGATAAGGAATAGTTCTATTATTGGTTGAAAAAGGATAGAAAGTGGCGGCTGGTGGACAAGTCAACAGAGTATGTCCAAGATTAGATTTGCTGCCTTCACATAGTAAAAGGTCTCCAGGATTAGATTTGCTGCCCTCACATAGTAAAAGGTCTCAGGATTAGATTTTCTGCCCTCACATAGTAAAAGGTCTACAGGATTAGATTTGCTGCCCTCACATAGTAAAAGTTCCTCAGGATTAGATTTGCTACCCTCACATAGTACAATGGCACTCCTGCTGTTTTCCCCGGTATGATAAGTAAGTTGGTCCTTTATGCTGCTGAGTGTCCTGGTGTCCCCACAGTCCCATGCCCTTAAACCAACTCTTTGGCTGATGTTGATTTACTGTGTCTGGTAAACAAGCAATGCCACCATTAAAGTAATCCCATATTTGAGGAATCTCATTGTTGATCGTAATGCTTCTGGTAACATGAAGCATCGTTGACGTTTTAAAATTTCTGTTGTCCTTGCGTGATTGCCATGAACATAATTAAGATGCTTCTTTTCATTTTGTATATGTTTCGTATATTCTTATTGACCAGCAACTGTTTACTTTCTATCTTTTTGTGCAGATAGGGATATCCATTTCACCTTGTTGCTATTGTGACCTTTTGGTGAACTGCAGAAAACACTTTTTTTGGAATGAGTGTCTTGTGCAGTTCAACTAAAATGTCACGTGGGCAACATCTCTCAATTTTGGTGGAACTGCACAAAATGGTGATTGGAGTTTCCAAAATCTCCGTCAAGTTCTGCTGGTAATCTCGTGCAACATTTTATTAGCCTTTGCAAGATGGAGCCGTCACTGTCACCACAATGGCACTTTATTTTAGTGGAACTGCACAAAAGGATAAGAAATATAGTTGCACCTTACATGAGCCGGACAGCCAACCTTAATGTTCCTCAATTTTAGTGCAACTACTAAAGAAGAACCTGCCAGCTCACAAGAGCAAGTACTTCTTGCTAGCTGAATGATGCAATCTTTGCTTCATTTCAGGTGAACTGCAGAAAAAGGCGCATGAATTGAATCATGGAACTCCAGGCAGACCTCATCCAAGTAGAGCTGGAGGTTGAGTTCAAGGAGGCCGCTATTAAAGCGAAATCATGCTCTCCTGTCTCCTTGTTTGTGTTGTGCAAACATGCTGTGCAAACAGGAATACTCAACTACAATGTTGTGACGGTCAAGAGCATTCGCCAAGTTCTTCGATTGTATGACATGGCTAGCCAAGATGGATTTAATCCCGATATTCACTTTATCAAAAGGCTCTAATGGGTTGGTTCTGAATCTTGCAAGCTGGGAATCAGTGAGATGTGTAGGCATCTTTGTTGTACTTATTATTTGGATCTTATTTGTTGGTTCTGAATCTTGCAAGCTGGGAATCAATGAGATGTGTAGGCATCTTTGTTGTACTTATTATTTGGATCTTATTTGTTGGTTCTGAATCTTGCAAGCTGGGAAACACGGCATGATGGTGCAGAGGACAACAACCATAACAAATAGTTCAAACTCGGTAGTATTATGTTTGTGAAAGTGCGACAAATGTGATGATCGTGTGCGTCCTGAGAATAATAATTCTAATTATTGTGCATGTTGATCCTGTGGCACCGATAGATCGAGCGAATGCATTGCTTGTTTTAAGTACAAATTTCTATTAAAGCTAATTAAATTTAAGTAAAGTGACCACTAACTCCTGTTATTACAGTACAAATACAGACCCACTCGTGAACTGATGTGTGGCCGAGGGTGCATCTTCTGCCGGGTGTGCAGCGGACGAGGGAGGGGTAGTAACTCTTGTCGCCTATACACACTCAGCTTACTGTTGAATCCAGTTCCCCAAGAGCTGAAAAACGAACTGCTGCCGCCGCCTACACACTCGTTCACTCGAAGAGACTCCAATGGTGATCGGAGGGGTGAGTCTGCTGGATATGGACTTCAGCAAAGAGTTCCCCTTTGAGTTTGCCGTTTAGTCCTATGGCTGCACCAAGTTGAATGTGATGTACACCAACGATACGGACTCGGTGAAGCTCTGCATCGCCTCAGTCCTATGGCTGCACTAGGTTCTGGAGCATTCGCCCGTTTCATCGGCAGCGCCGACTGCACCTTTGCTACGGTGGAGAGAAGGAAGAATGCGACGATTCGGCCATCTCGTGCAACAAGCTTGTCGACATCCAGAAGCAATACAAGATCATCAGCAACGGGCAGGAGAAGGACTCCGTGGTTGACCTCGCTGAGACCATCATCGACCCCTGATACGCCAACATGAAAGAAGACGACCCGAACACGTGGGAGGTACCTCTGAATCTAGCCTACATAACCTATGCGGCCGAGGGAACATATGCATGCTACGACATGTACATGCAGATCTTGGACATGAGGGCGTGTCTGCTTCCCGTAACCGACGAGTACACGGACAGCTGCAACATCATGATCAAGCGTGCCAGGAAGGTCTAGACGTTGTGCTTTATCTATTTATAAGCACCTTTATCATGTGAGTGTTTCATGCATTAGCCTATGTGTCATAATTATCTGTTTTGTCCAAAATATTTCTTTTAAGAACCCATTAACCTGATTGCTTTTTTAGTGGCAATTTGCTTATGTATGTAAACTAGTTCACTTGTCCGTAAAAAACTAGTTCACTCGGCTGCCGTGCTTTGAATCTCCTTCCTCCCAACATATTCCCCTTCTCAGGTGGACCTAGCAGGTCTCTGAATTTTCTCCCACTTTCTTTTTCGATGTAAACTGAGTTTTCTCCCAGTACTTTCCCCTAGAACCAACTCAACTGGCCCACGTCTAGCCTAAAAAATAATAATACCCCACGTACTATTAACTCATCAAATTAAAACGATATTTTATTTCGTAAGTTGAAAGTTCTTACAAAATAATAATAATAATTGTTTATATATAACTTGGCAAGTTAACTCCTAGTGATTGCGTACATAAGCTTGCAAAGATTTTACAGACGTGCAATCATGTGTTTATGTTTTTATAACATTTCTTCGTCTAGCCCAACATGATATTTTCACCCAGCCCAGCAAGTCTGCGGCTTTCGAGAAAAATGCAAATCAAATGGACTAAAAAACAAATGGACTGACAGCTGGGTCCACGGCCACAGCCCAGTTTTTTTGTGATTTGCCAAGTAAGTCGCTTTGTTAGGCCTGTTGGGCTGCAAATCTTTCAAGACGAGGAGAGCTTTCATTCGGCTGGCCGAGAAAATGGCCCATCAGTAATGAGAAATGGGATGTACATTTTTAAAACACATCAAACCGGAAATTAGTTTCGAGTATCTTTTTTTCATTTCGATATTTTAAATTATATTAATTTTTGTGCATGGAGAATTTGTTGGATTTTATATTGATATACATTTATTTTTAATATCAATTTGAATGTGAGTCGAAATTTCGGGATTAAAAACAGTTTGGACCGCACCAAAATATGCAAAATTTCGTATAATTTTTTAACCGTGGCCACAATATGGGCTGTAATGCTAACAAAAAGAATATGGGCTCCAAAAAAACCTTAAGAATTAGAAATGGGCTATATGATGTTTTCCACAGATTTGAGGCTTTCCTAAAAAAAAGGTTGACACGTAAGCAGTGATTGTTGGATGGCCATCCAAGGGCCGTCGTGCTTCATCAATCTCTGCTCTTCCTGCTCCAGCCGCTCAAACAGGCGCCGGCGGGACTGCCTGCTTCCTCCTCCCCGCGGCCGGCTCTACTGCCGCACAGGCCTCACCGCCCCACCGTACTCCCATCGCTGGCCTAGCCATCCCTCTACTCACCACACCTGCTGTTATTCTCCGGCGACGGCAGACGAACCAGTAAACCCTCGTATAGTAGTACTCCCCTCGGCGTGGGAAACAACTGCCGAGTCTTCCCTACCTCCGTGTCGTTGCCTTCCTAGGCATCGCTGTCGTCCACCACCCTGGTGCTCTTGGCGCGGCCTGGTCAACGTGGTCAACGACCGACATGCATCTGAAGTGGACTTTACGTGGAGAGGCCGACAGCTGGGTCCACGGCCGCACGCAAGGAAATGCCTCCTTACTACATGCAAAATAATGATTCCTCCACCTAACATTAGGGACCCACCGAAAGGGCCTCTATATTTTGCGAAAAAACTGTTACCGCCGCTGATAGCTCGGACCCACCAGCTATATCTTTGCACGCAAGGAAGTGCCTCCTTATTACGCACAAAACAAATGAATAATCCCCCTGTTAGCTGGGACCCAATATAGTGGCAGACTGACTTGTGGGCCTACTAAGTTGACGGGGACGGAGGGCTTTGTCAACTTAGTCAATATGCACGATTCTAGCTCCAGTGACCATACGATGTCCATCCAACGGCCGTAGTGCTTCTTCAACCTCTGGTCTTCTTGCTCCTGCTGCCCAAACCAGCGCCGGTCGTGCCTTGTGCTCCTGCCTCCCGTGGCCAGCTGTGATGCAGCGGAGGCCTCACCGCCCCCTACTACTCCCACCGCTGGCCAGGCCATCCCTCTACTCACCCACATCCCATGTTATTCTGCGGCGACGGCAGCCTCACACCGCAGCGAACCAGTGAACCCTCGTACTCCTCTACGTGTGGGCATCCACCGCCGCGTCTTCTCGGGCTCCGCGTTGTCCCCTTCCTAGGCGTCGCCGTTGTCCACCGCCCTGGTGCTCTCGGCGCTGTGTGGTCAACGTGGTCAACGAACAGCTTCCATCAGACATGGACTGTACGTGGAAAGGCTGACAGCTGGGTCCACGACCACAGCAAGGAAGTGCCTCCTTATTACGTGCAAAATAATTATTCCTCCACCTGATAGCAGGACCCACCGGATGGGCCACCGTATTTTGTGAAAAAATGTTTCCCCCTAACTGCTGGGACCCACCAGCTACATCTTCACAGGCAAGGAAGTTCGTCCGGGCAAAAAAATGATTCGCCCCCTGACTGCTGGGGCCCACCAGGTACATTTTCACAGGCAAGGAAGTGCCTGACAGTCGGGACCCACCTAGTCGAAGCGTCCATAGCATTGTCATTCTGGTCGCGAACGTGTACGTACATACTGGTCGATGTAGAGGCGCGCATGTGTCATAGTACAGGCACGCGCATGTCGTAGTAGAGGCGCGCACGTAGCATTTACACATACGTACAGCGGCCAGAGTGCAAGAAAGAAAATACGGCCACGTATGTGTACATACGGTCAGGGTCTCGAACGCCTACTCACGCATACGTACGGCCAGGGCTTGTGTACATGGCTGGGTCGGAATGGAGAAACAGCGTCGTCGTCGTGTTCATGGGGAGGCAATGGAATGCGTCGTGTTCATGGGAGGCAACGGAATGCATCGTGTTCATGGGGAGGCAAGGGAATGTGTCGTGTTCATCGGGAGGGCTTGGACGGAACAGGCGATGGAAACAAGGCCTGGTGTACCGCAGAACGGAGGAAACGGCCTTGTGTTCAACCGGCCACGTTCAAAACGGGATCTTGTTCATCGGGAGGGGTCTGGCGTACCGCAAAATGGAGGAAACGGACCTCCTACGGTCGAAATGGGGGTCCTGTTGATCAGGAGGGGTGTGGCGTACCGCAAAACGGATGAAACGGACTTGTGTTGGAGCGCTACGGTCGAAACGGGGGTCGTGCTCATCGGGAGAGGTGTGGCGTACCGCAAAACGGGACTCCACGGGATACTGCTCATCTCCACCATCGACCTCCTCCAGCCTCCAAGGGCTCCTGTTCATCCAGCCTCCACCGCGCCCTACTCCACCGGCTACTGTTCAACCACCCCTCCACCGTCTACTGTTCATCCATCCCTCCACACCACGGGGTCCTGTTCAACCACCCCTCCACAGGCACCCCTCCACCGTCTACTGTTCATCCAGCCCTCCACACCACGGGGTCTTGTTCAACCACCCCTCCACCATCTACTATTCATCCAGCCCTCCACACCACGGGGTCCTGTTCATCCACCCCTCCACGGGCACCCCTCCACTATCTACTGTTTATCCAGCCCTCCACCACACCACAGGGTCCTGTTCATCCAGAGGCTACACCATAGCTCACTGTTCATCCAACCCCCCCCCCCCCGCAACGCTCACTGTTCATCCCATCGATCGGCTTCAGTTAGCAGCAGTAGCAAAGGAATCGCTCGATCGGGTTCAGTTAACAGCCATCGATCGATCACTCGGGTTCAGTAACACGTAACCTGCAGTGCAATCGCTCGGGTTCAGTTAGAGCCCAACGCCTCGCTCGGGTTCAGTTAGAGCCAACGCCTCGCACACACGCGTGTACGTGTACGAGAGAAACGCGCATCGCTCGCCCCCGACCTCCCACCGTAATTGGGGACTCCACAAAATTTTCCTCGCCCTCGCTTCTACCATGATTTTTTCCATCATGGACGGTGCAAAGAATGTCATGCAGCTGCGTCTCCGGCCTGCCCAGGACGAAAAGCCCATTTTCTGTCATGATTTTTTATCATAGAAGTAGGAGCCCACCACAACTATGATGGTACCGGGTTTTGTCACAATTATCGTCATAGAAGTGTCATATGTATGACAGAAAAAAAATGCGTTCGGCCCAAAATGTCATGGATGTGTCTTTTTTTGTAGTGCAACCCAACTCAAGTGGGAGCTCGATGAAGTTCGTGTTCGTTGTGTTGTTTTGTTTCTAGTTGATCAGTAGTGGAGCCCAGTCGGGACGATCGGGGATCTATGCATTAGGGGTTGTCTTTCTTTATTTGGTTCCGTAGTCGGGCCTTGATTGTATTCTGGATGATGTAATGCTATATTCATGTATTGTGTGAAGTGGCGAATGTAAGCCAACTCTTTATCCCATTCTTATTCAGTACATGGGATGTGTAAAGGTTACCCCTCTTGCGACATGCCTACTATGCGGTTATGCCTCTAAGTCGTGCTCTGACATGTGAGAGATATAGTCGCATCATGGGTGTTGCCAGTTGGTATCAGAGCCTTCCCCGACTTAGGAGCCCCCTGCTTGATCAAATCGCTGGTGCTGTTGAGTCTAGAAGAAAATGTTTTGAGTCTTAGGATTATATATATCAGAGAGTAGGATTCTTTTTACTCCTCAGTCCCTTCATCGCTCTGGTGAGGCCTCTTGATGTAGAAGTTTTGACTCTTCTCTCCTCAAATTTCATGAAAAAAAATTTAGGATCACGCGGGTATCTTGGAATCGTTCCGATGGTTTTGTGACGAGAACATTGTTCTTGGTGCCTCCTGACATTTAGCGGTTGTGGCAGTGTCCCGGGGAGTTGAGCTCTGAGGTGTTGTCGTCACAATTTTATCGTTGCAGTTCTGGAATACCTGAGTTTCACCGACATCGAAAATCTCTTTTATGCAGTTCTTGGTGAGATAACCTCGACGCCAACCAGTACTGGGGCAGGAGTTCGGGAGTATTTCCATAACTCGTATAACGGATGCTTTTCGAAGGTTGAGGTAAACGATTTTCGAAGGTTTCTTGGTTATGTGTTGAAGGATGGATACAGCTGGATGTAGGATTTGTTAGTTTTGAGATATTATGCTTCCCCTGTATCCCCAACACCTGATTGCATAACCAGAAAGTTTCGGAAGTTTATAAGTGGGAATTCAAGTAGCTCCTAGGATATCTTTCTGACAGATGCATGATATGAGATTGGGGTTCGACGTCTAGTGGTCCGCCTATCCACGGTTGGTTTTACAGTGGTCTCGTTGTGTCTTAAAGAGTCCTTGGCTATGCTGACTCGAGGACGCTTCGTACGTCATGTGCACTGCCTTGTACAAGATGGTGCTGTACGATCGAGCCCGTGTGGGCCCCACCACGAAAACTTCGGACGAAGTCTCTATCATATGTTTGTTCCGGCATATTATGCAAGCCAATCCTTTGTTTTTGTTTTGGTTTGTGGTATTTGAGTTGCTTCAATGTCAAGTGTTGATTCCATACCTTTTCCAAGCGTTGTTCTCATATTTCTATGTGAATACTAATCCTTCATGATAATCGATATTTTCATGTTAATTCTTTTCAACTGGCGTGTTTCTCTTCAAGTGGATCAATCATTTTCAACATTCACAACATCAAGTCTAAGTATTCTCAACGGTGTTTGTTTCATTCGTCCCAAGTTCCCTTTATTTTCCCACCCGCCCACCCTTGTTTCTTCAGGGACTCGGATTTCTTGATCAAGTATCCATTTGATTCTTGTGAAGTTTCTTCTTTCCTTTCCTTCAATGTTCTTACCTGGTGGTTCTCATGAAGATGTTCTACAAGTTCAACATTCTCCATTCTCTTTTCTTCTCAGATGGATCCAATTCAAGCTTTGTTGATCATATCATTTTCCTTGTTTCAAATACCTTCTCATGCCTGTGCACCTCATAATCATTCACTTCTCGCTATTCATTTGTTCGGGAGTGCTAATGATATCTCAGAAGATTCAAGTTTTCCATTCTCAATTCGCTCAAGTTCTTTCGAGGATGTTATCTCATTCAAGCTATTTAATCCAACTGGTGCAATCTCTCTTCAAGAACATTCCAACGATGTTTCTCTTGAGTGGGTCCTAACCCACATGTCTTTTTCCAGGATCTTACCTGACTCTTCTTGTTTTCCCGGAGCTATCCTTAAATTCTTTCAAAGGGTGATGTAAGAATGGATTATCATCAGTCAAATGTCTTTCACCAAGATCTTCCAAATTCTTTACATCGTTGGTTCAACCTTTCTATTCGTCATCCCAGAGTATCTCAACAATTCATGGTGGTGTTTCTCATCGTCATTCTCTACTTTTGAAGACCGAGGAAGAGTTCCCCTTAAATCTTATCCGTTCTTTCAAAGATTCGTGATTCTAGCGTGATGTCATCCTCACAATTATTTTCGATTGTGAGATATGCTTTTCACCTATCTGGAGCAATTCAAGATTCTTTTCAGTTTGATTCTCCGAAGGCCATCAATTCAGGTTTATTCATTCTCAGCTTTCAACTATTTTTCTCCAAATCTTACCGGTGCATCGTTCAAGTGTTCTCTAATCAGTTCATGATATCCTTGTTCGCTTGTATCTAAATTTCATCAAGTATCTTCATTCGTTTTTCCAATTCTCCCCGGTGTTTCCTTCTCTTTTCTGCGTTCTTTTTCTATTCTTATGGTGGTTCGTTCAAGATTCTTTTCCTCTTGTTATCATCAATTCATTTGTATTTCTCAAGCCCTACCGGTGGTTCGTTGAAGAACTTTCTCAAGTTTGCTCTATATCTATCTTAATCCTTTCAATGAGAATAAGTAGTACGCCAAATCTGTTGCTTGTCATCAATTTAAATTGGTGAAGGATAACCATAATGTAATTCTTATTCTTCGTTCATCCAAGTGATTAAGTCCTTATTCCGGAGGTTCATCAAAATTCTTGATTTCTTTTGTCCATCTTTCTTTTCCGGAGTTCCAAGTTTTTTCTGCATTATCTTGTCACGAAGCTCCATCTAAATCATCGCAAGGCTTCACCTTATGTTCTCCACTTCTCTTTCTTTCTATCATCCTTTTTTACTAGAGTTCTTCATGGAGGCTCTACACGGTGGTTCATCAAGGATTCTTCTGATTATTCATTTGTTTGTCAAGATTTCTCTCGAAGCTATAATCCGCCAAGCTATACTTCAAGTATTCTTCATCTTGCATTCCAAAGTGCAATTCTTTCTATCTTATTTTTTCAGATGGTGTTATATCTTTCTTGACAATTTTCCCTTCATGTTTCATGATTCAAAAGTTGTCAGGAATGAGATATTTAAAACCATCACTTTCTTCCTTGGAGTTATCTTGGTATAGTTTTCACCTAAAGCCTTACATTGGGAATGTTGCTCCTTGTGGTGATTACCTATGATCCAAGGTCTCTTATCACCTCGGTGGAAGAAGCTTTTGTATTTTCTAGCTCCCAATCAAATCTTTTCTGTGAGTGGAAGGTTATCACCTCATAATTTTGAGATGTGTTCCATAAGCCCATGTCAAGCTTATCCTTTCGTTGTTCATAATCAAACAACTCCGTTCTAGCATTTGTTGTAAGCGTGCTCTCTCAAGATCTTGTTTTCCATCCGTTCATTCCGATCCATTCTTTCTTTCTTCCAGAGGCTTTGTGATGTTGCCTTTTTCTCTCATCATCTCGAATTGTGAAGATCATGTTCTTTCTTTTGCTTATCTATTCAACCGGAGTGTCATGTCCTTCATTCAAGTTCTCTCTTCTTATAAAGTTTTGCCTCCCTTCTCAACCGGAGTGTTGTCTGAAATCTTTCTTAACCCTTGTGTCATTCTGTCGATAGTTTCAGAGGCAGTGTGTTTTTGATTTCATCAAGTATCCTCTCATCTTGTCAAGTTCTTGTTAATTCCTTCCATTTGCAGTCGGAGTGCTGTCCAAATTACATCATTCTTTTCCCTTCTCTATCTTGTTTAACCGAAGTGTTGTTGTAATTGATCCTTATCATTCCTTATACATCTCGTCTCTACCGGAGTGCTTGCATGTACTCCTTGTCCATTGCAACCCTTTTCTTATGTCTTTCAACCTACAAGGTTCTGGTAAGGTTCCTTGTTCCTCTTATCTAACGGCATGTTTTCCACTTTGTTCACCTTCGTTGTATTCTTTCTTTCAATTTGTTCAACCTCTCAAGGTTCGTGGTTTCACTCGTTTGTCAAAGAAGCAATTAGTTCTACCTCTTCTCTTCCTCTTCCGTTTCTCTCTCGTGCCATCCTAGATCTCGGGACGAGATCCTCTCGTAGTGGTGGAGGGTCGTGACGCCCCGAGACCATTGCGCCAGGTGTCTCCCAGTTATTCGTCGTCGTTGCCATGTCATTTGCCTGCGTGTTTCATTTCATCATGTCATCATGTGCATTGCATCATCTTGTTTTCAAAACTTGCATCCGTCCGGGTTCCCCAGTTCCGTCCGTTGTCCGTTCTGAGCCCAGACACACTTGCACGCGCCCGCGGCACGTCCGAAATACTATTTTATAAGTGGCCGGAAAATATTCTCGGAATGGGTTGAAAGTTGGTGTGCGGTATTTTTTTGTTGTTAGTAGGTCACCTGCCAAGTTTCATCGCATTCGGAGTTCGTTTGATAGCCCAACGGATAACTATAGCGACAATATAGTCGGTCAAACGTCGGACGTTTTTGGTCTCCGGAAACAGATGCCGGGTCTCTCTCCTCTCTTCTCTTAGCCCAAGGCTTTCTGCACAGCCCACTAGCACTCACCGCCAGGCCCAACCTAACCTCTCTCGTCAGCCCACGGCCCTCCTCGCGCCCGTTCGAAAGTTGTCCCGAACCCGACCCGGGCAGTCATCACCGTTGGGTCCGGATCATCCCCTAACATCTACAAAACATCTCCATTTTTCTTTTTGGACTCCCTACCTATTTGTTTCTGGACCGTCCGATTACGATCGAAGGGTCTATTCTAACAACACCCCTTAAGTCCTTATTCTGCACATCAACCGTCCTATTTTGATAACACCTCACTACCCGCGAACTGAACCACAACAAAAAATCCCACGCTCACCTTCACCCCACCTCCCTCATGACAACCACCTCGCCCACTCCCCTGATTCCAAACCCCACCTACCACCACCTTCTACCGGAGTGCCACCCCAGGCCGCCGCCACCCCACCCCACCCCTATCCTCCTTCTACCGACGCCGTTGCCGAAGCACCTCCCAAGGTCGCTACCCCGCCGCCCAGCCCCCGTCCACCTCCTACCAGTGCCGCCACGCCACACCTTTCGGCCACCCGCATCCCGGCTCCGATGGATAGGGGCTCCCCGCACCCCGCCACAACTGGCCGCGACCTTCAGCACCTCGTCGGCAAGCTATGGTGGTCCTCATGCCCCACATGGCACCTACCACCACTAGACAGATCCAGGCCACGGCAGCCACCCAGTGCCAGATCCAGGCCACGGCGGCCCCCCACCGCCGGATCCAGGCCATGGCGGCCCCCTCACAACGCCCTGCCGCCGGATCCGGTACCCCACATTGCCCCTCCGCCAACCAGCGGGTATGGCCTTCCCGTCCATGCGCCTCCACAACCACCCCGCCATCCCACTTTGGGCCTCCTATGGTATGCTTCGTCAAGCTACCGGCGGCGGCACCGTGCAGTCCATTGCATGGAAGCACGCAGCATGCCCATCTCGCCATTGGGAG
Source organism: Triticum aestivum (assembly GCF_018294505.1). Classification (NCBI taxonomy): domain Eukaryota; kingdom Viridiplantae; phylum Streptophyta; class Magnoliopsida; order Poales; family Poaceae; genus Triticum; species Triticum aestivum. Next base: position 157,339,064 of record NC_057806.1, read on the forward strand.
GGCAAGTGTTGAGTGGTTTGGGTAGTGCTCCACTGCAGGTCGGTTGCTGGAGGGACGGCGGTGGTAACCTGCGGAGATGGGAGTTCGATGCCTGGTGCTGCTCCTACGCCCTCCTCTTCTGCCCTTCGTCCACCCTTCTTCTCCTCCAAGGATAGGTCCGGTGAGCCTCCACCTCGACTCCCAACTCTACAGGTCCAACTTTGATGCGTGTGACCTTCTCTGATGTGTGCCTCACCCACTAGTGGGGCCCCACATCGCCGGCATCAGCCTCCAACAAGTAGTGGCCCGAGCGTCCCCTCCCCTCCCCAGCCGGCAACTTCCAAAACGCCCCTTTCCTCTCTAAGCAGGTAGCCAAGCCAGGTGAGAAAAATGGACATGGCCACTGTATCCATGCTTTGCGTGCTGTGGTGCGCCCCTCCACCATGTGCAGTCCGGTTTTCTTCCAATAAGAGTCATCGTTCTCGAGCGCGAGCTCCTACTCTCCTCCGCTGTTTTGGGCTGGATGCCTATCACACCTAGAGTGAGCTACCGTGGCGTCCGGCTCTGCTGTGTAGTCTGCATCGCCAATGAAAAGCGTGCCCCCCGTTCCTTTTCTCCGTGATGAGCAATGCAAGGTCGTCGCTGGAGCAGTATGCTTGCCTCATCTCTCGCTAACCACTGCATCCCTTGCCAGCAGTTTGCTATGTTTCTCTCTTCTGTTCTTTGTGTATGAAAAATGGACTAACTTTTCTTTAATAGTTTGACCTTTCATGTTTTAGATTTTTGCTGTGCTCCCGGATGTGCAGTGCAGTGCACCCGAATCCCGTGAGCAGTGCGCCGTGCGCCGTGGTGTGGTTTATCCACGACAGCGTGCGGTGTCCATGTGCATTTTTGCAGTTCAGTGGATGGATGTTTCAGTGTCTTATGTTTATTGTCGTGCCTGTGGGGATGTATGCATGTTTGTAAAATGGGTGTGCCCGCGGTCCAGCGTGCTGCTAGCCTCCACTATGCAGTACGACTGGGCGTGCCATGCGGTTCGACAGTGCTCTTATACACTTTGCTGATTTTGTGATTTCTAAAGAGAAAAAATGCAAATGAAGTACGCTATGGTTTGCTATTGAGGTTCATTTTACTCATTTTAGCAGGAAAAGATGAAGTGATGCAGTTCTGTTGAATTTCCCATAACTTAATTTTGTTGTTGTTGAAAACTCCACTTCATTAGTTCATTGTAAAAACTACAGCCGTGTAGTCCACAAACCACGGCCGTGCAGCTCAAACAAGCCCGCAATGAAGAGTCGTGCTTATGTCTGTGATATTCGATGAACACAAGTGCACTGCAGCTCCTGTATGGTGGACTACGGAAGGTGTGGTGCGGTTGATGGACTGTTGAAGTTTGCCTGGGTCGTCGCTGCAGTACGGCTAGGTGTCGAAAGCTATTTTTTTGTTGATTTTTCAGGTTTTCAGAGACTACAACTCATTATAAAAAATGTGGCATCTAGTTCCCTTTGTAAAAAGCAATTTGTATGGCACCCATTTACTTTGCTAAGTTGTCTGACGTTGTTCAGAACGCTAAAAAAATTGTATAAAAATGCACTTCATTAGTCTCCTCTCGGAGTGAGTGATGAAAAGACAAAAATTATGCAGCTCGCTTGCCCGTCCGATGCAGTGTGGTTTTCATTCTGAAGCGGTGTGGATGGTCGTGTGATGTTGTTCATCCCGTAAGTGCAAAAAAATTGTTACGGAAGCGAAAAAAAGTAATGTGGTTAACTTCTTGATAGTGTTGTGGTTCATTTAAAACCGATCTGAAGTGCACTCTACTTTCTCGTCCTTAAAAAAATTACGTTTGAATAAAAGAAACCATGCAGTTCTCTTACCCGTCAGATGCAGTGCGGTTTTTCGTCCGATGCAGTGCGGTTTTCAGTCGGTTGAAGTACCCACATCGATTTGGGTGTCGCGAAAAACAGAGTGTCCGCATTTTGGTAAATTTAAAACTGCTCTTAAACCGTAAGGAATTAGAGAGAGTGTTCTATATGAAAAAGTTGTGTCTCGTCGATATCTTTCCAACGGCATATAAATTTAATCATTTCGACGACCGGTTTGTAAAAATTTCGTGAAAAACGGTCGCTGCCATTTGTCGTCTGCCACACGATTTTCAAAATTAACTTAAAACTGTAAGGAAACTCAAAACTATTTCTACATGTGAAAGTTGCGTATTGTCCATAGCTTTCCAATGACATATTACACGCCTTGTTTCGACAAACGGTTAAAAAAGTAGAGCGAAAACAGTACTGAAAATTTGAAAAACAGAATTCCGTGATTTAGTAAATTTGAAACTGCTCTTAAACCGTAATGAATTAGAGAAAGAAATACATATGAAAAAGATGCGCCTCGACGATATCTATCCAATAGTGTATCATTTTCTTCATTCCGACGAGTGGTTTAGAAAAAAATGCGAAAAGGCTCGCTGCCACTCATTGTGGGTCGCACCATTTTCAAAACCGCTCTTAAACCGTGAGGAATCTCGAAAAGTGTTCAACATGGAGAAGTTGCGTCTAATCCATAGCTTTTCAACGATATATTACACGCCTCGTTCCGACAAATGGTTTAAAAACTAGAGCAAAAACAGTACCAGAAAAAATACTACGTGCAGTTTTTTGTCACAGGAAGTTCACTCGCTTCAGTACTCCAGAGCTCTAGCTAAAGAAAGTGCAGTGCCCTCGCGTTGAGCATGCAGTACGGAAGTGTTATCAGAATAGTTATTCTGATAATATTATCAGAATAGACCGGCTGTATATATATATATATATATATATATATATATATATATATATATATATATATATATATATATATATATATATATATTAGCCTATCCCTAAACAGAATCCCTAATTTCTAGGGATCCTCCTAGCCGTCGCCACCCACCTCGGGATCCCTTCCATCGATCCCACAGTCTCCTTCTCGGATCCAACGCCTCCTCCTACCTTCTCCTCCTCGTTTCCGGCAGCAACCCAACCAGCACTCGAGGCCTCCCCTCAATCCAAATCCTCCCCGACCCTCTCCCTCGTTTTGCGTGCTTGACCAATCGGTCGCCCGAGCCCCGTGCTCCTCCATCCCACCTCGTCGGCTGACGACCGGCACCATCGCCAACGACCACGAGTTAAGCGCCCGCGCCCTGTCTCCTTTTCCGCCCCATGCTTCTCTCTCTCTCACATCTCCCGGTCTCATTTTCTCCAGGGAACGGAAGGAAGCCGCGATGGCCTGGGCTCGACCTCAAGATCCCATCGTCACCGTCGTCTACAGCTACTGCCCCGCGGTTTTGCCTGCTGGTCGCCCGGCAGCCCTCGCCGGAGCCTCCATGGATGCCAAGCCGCCAAGCCTCCCGAGCTCCTCGACCACAGCATCACACACCCAAACCCTGCGCTTGTCCTCGCAACCAGCTGCGCCGCCGAAGAGCACCGTCAGCAGGTCCCTCTGCCGTTCCCCTCCTTCTCCTTCCTCCCTCCATCCCCTTCTCTGGTTCCTCAAGCTCTCTCTGTGTCTCTCTCATAGGAACCCCGCCGTGGATGCAAACTTCAAGCCACCACTGCTGCCACTCGAGAGCCATGCGCCAAATTCCCGCGCCGTCGGAGCCCGGCTTCGCACCATCTTCCTGTCGATCGCGAACTTGCGCTTGAGTTTTTCCTCTGTGGGCGCCGTCTGCATCACCCCTCGCTTCCCCCGCTCGCCCGACTGCGTGCGTTGACCACGCCCTGCTGCGTCTTGCCTCGATCTAGAGTTGGCCAAGCACCGCGCCCGTCAACCTCCAGATCCATCGGGTGGGCCACACCGCTGCAGGCCCAGCGGCGCCATATCCGCCAGCCCAAGCCGGCCTGCTGCACTGACCGGGCCAGGCCCATGGTGAGCGCCCCAGCGCCCAGCAGTTTCGGCCCGTGTCTTGTTTTTTTAGATCTGCGTTTCAGCTTTTTCCAGAGTTTGTCAGTTTTACAAAAAATCCCTTGAACTTCATGCATATCTTAATTCACAAACTAAGCATCACATGTAAAAACTTTATATATGAAAATGCTTAAAATTGCGTCTAGTTTCATAATATGTGACTTTCACCCATGTTTAAAATGTTTAAATTTCTGTTTGTGTAGATTTACTCTTATGCCATGTTAAAATGCTTTAATTCATAACTTAATAACCGTAGCTCCAAACCTAACAAAATTTATATGTAAATTGGGTAGAAAAATGCCTAGTTTAACATGGTGGCATTACTTTGCATGTTTAGCAACTCTAAAATATGGTTTAGGGCAGAACAGTACCGAATCCAATATATGCTCATGAGGAGTTTCTGGACTTGTTGTTTGTTCTTCCGGCCTCATTTAAACTTGCCTAGATAGGTAGTGTTCATATGTTTCACCCTTGCCATGTTAAACAACATTTAATATTGTTCGGTACATAAACGAGATCGAACTAAATGACTTGAATGTGGTGTTCCGTCAATATGCAACTCGTTGCATATTGAGCTTCACTTAATTTGTAGGATTGTTTTGTGATTTTTTCCATGCCATGTTTCATTAAACCGGACATGCATCATACTTGGTTGTGCATCATCCCATGTTTATGTGATGGTTGTTTACTATGTTGTTTGCTTCTTTCCAGGTTGCTTCTCGCGTTAGCTTCGGTTTCGTTCCAGAGTTGTGAGGATCCGTTCATCTACGTCCGTTTGTCTTCTTCATGGACTCGTTCTTCTTCCTTGCGGGATCTCAGGCAAGATGACCATACCCTCGAAATCACTTCTATCTTTGCTTGCTAGTTGCTCGCTCTTTCTGCTATGCCGCGATACCTACCACTTGCTTTATCATGCCTCCCATATTGCCATGTCAAGCCTCTAACCCACCTTTCCTAGCAAACCGTTGTTTGGCTATGTTACCGCTTTGCTTAGCCCCTCTTATAGCGTTGCTAGTTGCAGGTGAAGATGGAGTTTGTTCCATGTTGGAACATGGATATGTTGGGATATCACAATATATATTATTTAATTAATGCATCTATATACTTGGTAAAGGGTGGAAGGGTCGGCCTTATTCCTGGTGTTTTGTTCCACTCTTGCCGCCCTAGTTTTCGTCATACCGGTGTTATGTTCCTTGATTTTGCGCTCCTTACACGGTTGGGTCTTATGGGGACCCCTTGAAAGTTCACTTTGAATAAAACTCCTCCAGGAAGGCCCAACCTTGGTTTTACCATTTTCCTCACCACCACCTACTTTTCCCTTGGGAGTCGCGCTCCCAAGGGTCATCTTTATTTTAAGCCCCTCCGGGCCAGTGCTTGTCTAAGTGTTGGTCCGAACTAGAGTCCTTTGCAGCACCACATCGGGGAAACTTGAGGGTTGGTTTTAGTTGTATAGAGCGCTCATCCGGTGTTGCCCTGAGAACGAGATATGTGCAGCTCCTATTGGGATGTCGGTGCATCGGGCGGTCTTGCTGGTCTTGTTTTACAATTGTCGAAATGTCTTGTAACCGGGATTCCGAGTCTGATCGGATCTCCCTGGGAGAAGGAATATCCTTCGTTGACCGTGAGAGCTTGTGATGGGCTAAGTTGGGACACCCCTATAGGGTTTGAGCTTTCAAAAGCCATGCCCACGGTTATGGGCAGATGGGATTTTGTTAATGTCCGGTTGTAGAGAACTTGACACTTAACTTAATTAAAATGCATCAACCGCGTGTGTAGCCGTGATGGTCGCTTTCCGGCGGAGTCCGGAAAGTGAACATGGCTTTGGTGTTATGCTTGGACATAAGTAGTTTCAGGATCACTTCTTGATCACTTCTAGTTTCACGACCATTGCTTTGCTTCTCTTCTCGCTCTCATTTGCGTATCTTAGCCACCATATATGCTAGTGCTTGCTGCAGCTCCACCTCATTACCCCTCTCCTACCCATAAGCCTAAGTAGTCTTGATCTCGCGGGTGTGAGATTGCTGAGTCCCCGTGACTCACAGATAATTCCAAAATAGTTATAGGTGCCGATGATACCAGTTGGGACGATCGGGGATCTATACATTAGGGGTTGTCTTTCTTTATTTGGTTCCATAGTCGGACCTTGATTGTATTCTGGATGATGTAATGCTATATTCATGTATTGTGTGAAGTGGTGACTGTAAGCCAACTCTTTGTCCCATTCTTATTCAGTACATGGGATGTGTAAAGATTACCCCTCTTCCGACATGCCTACTATGCGGTTATGCCTCTAAGTCGTGCTCCGACACATGGGAGATATAGCTGCATCATGGGTGTTGCAACAGCAAGGGCCACATGAGACTTCAGGAGTCTAGACTCCCCCTTGAGGCGCGGAGAACGGTGCTCGAGGTCCTGACGGGTGTCCTGTTAGCAGATGACTTGCCAAGGAAGAGTTGCCTTCTGTACCGCTACTTGAACAAGGAGACATTCGCTGAGCAGATGCATTCCTTCGTGCCCAGTCGGCCTCGTGGGGCCCCGTGAGAACCCCATCCTCGTGGTTCCTCTCCCTGTCGCTGGCGTCGAGCTAGCCCCAAGTGTGGATGCAGGGGGGCGAGCACCGCTGGGGGCCGATGGTGAAGGTGTCAAGATGTTGATGCTGCCCAGGGCTCCCGAGGCTTCATCCTCGGGGACTCGTGACTCTTGCTCTGGGGCGGCGGTTGAGGGGGCGACGCAGCCCATGTCTCCCGAGGCCGTGGCTCCTAAGGCCTCGGCAGGTCACTGCGAGGCAGAGCATGATTGCTCCCCTCTGCTTGGCCCTCCTGAGGCTGCCCCTTCGAGCGCTTCTCCAACTGTGCCTCGTGTCGGCCGCCATGTCCAGCACTTCGGCCGGCTTTGCGTGGACTTCAAAGATCTCCGTAAGAGGAGGGTGTCCCCAAGCAGCGGCACCTTCGGGCCATTAAAATGGAGAAAGTACATTGCTGTTGACGATTAAGTACCTTATCTTGGTGATTCTCCGCATGCTGCTTCCCTTCCCGACGATGTCTCTTCAGGATCCCTTCCGCCAAGGCTGCGGAATATACTGAGAAGGAACCTCCTCTCGCCTCGTTTCTCCCGCTGAACTCGAGCGCTGTAAGCCCGCGGGCTGCTCACGGCATGGAGTCGACTGGGGAAGCCAGGCGGTCAACAAGGCATCTTGAGCTCGCGCCTTCACCGTCTCTCCTTCGCGGCCTTGCTTGGAGTACAACAAGCGTGCCAAGGGTTCCACCCCTGGTCGTGGACGGCAGTTGGATGGCTTCGGTCTTGGGTTCCTCTTCAAGCAGCGGGCCTCCACTCGTTTGGGCTCCTCGCGAGGCCTGGCCCACAACTGGGCGGGCGCCAGCTCCCAGCCCCCCACTGAAAGGGGATGAGCCGCTTCGGGCCCCATCTGCAGTCCCCACGGCGGAGGACGGAGTCAACAACATGCTCGAGTCGGTGCAAGAAAGGAGCATCGTCCGCCACAAGCTCTTCAAGGAGGCGATGAGCGCGATGAACCGGCTTGGTGAACAGCTCGTGGATGTGGACGCGCGCCTCGTGGCCGAGGGTCTTCGGCTGGTGGAGGAGCGGCATAAGCTGAAGGTGGCTATCAACCTCGGGTGCCACCAGCACGAGCTCGATAATGCGAAGGCCGAGGCTTCCCTCGCTACCTCCCGTGAGGCCTGCTCTCGAGCTCTGGAGGAGGCTCGGGATGCTGACCGCCGTCGCGAGGTCATGGAGAAGCGCGCATGGGAGCTCCAAGCCTGGAGAGCCGTCTTCGATCAGCAAGTGGAGGCGCAGAGCCACCCTGGCGTCGTCGAGGGGGACACCCACCGAAGAGGAAGAGATCCAGAAGCGCGAGGAGGCGCTCGCACTGGAAGCCGTGGAGCGTAGCCTTGAGCTCGAACGACTGGAGATGAGGGAGCGTAAAGTTGCCCAGGCGGAGGATGCTGTCGGCGCACGGGAGGCCAGTGCTTAGGAGGAGGTCAATCGCCGGCTGGCCGAGGCTCGCGCGGGTCTTGAGGGTAGGCTTGACCTGAAGTTGAAGCTCGTGGAAGCTGAGGCCGCTGGTAGGACTGCTGCCCTCAAGTCCAGGTTGACCGAGGTGGAGCGACGCAAAGAGGCCACCGCAGCCGCCCTGGCCTCGGCGCAGGCCGAACTAGCCCCCGCCCGCGCCGAGCTCCTCCCTCTTCAACAACAGGTTGCTGGCGCCGAGTCCGTCGTGTGGCAGAATAGGGAGGAAGTGCTTCAGCGACGGACGCTGGAGCGTGTGCACGCCCCCATGCTCCAGGACCTCAGGAACAGGGCCAACATCGCGCTAGGCCACATCTGTGATGAGAATGCTCCTCGTACCCACGTGAATGACTACGCCATCCACCTCCGCTTCTTCACCGACGTGGTGACGCACCTGGAGAACCGTTCCGAGAGGGCTCGTCAACTTGTTGAAGAGAGGAAACACGGTCTGCTCAGGCCTACGTTCTCCCGCGTCTTCAGCCATCTCCAGAACGCCGACCCAACTTTGATTTTGACGCTGCCATCTCTCCTGGACCTGAGGCCATCCGGGGCTACCTGTCGTGATGGGAGGAAGACAATGTGGATGCGCTGGTCAGGGCCTTCACTTCCGATGACGATGGGGTGGTGGTCGCGGTGGACGCGGGCGATGTGGTCGATGATAGTGATGGCGGCGTTGGTGAAGGTGATGGTGATGCCAGCGATTGTGGCAGTGATGCCAACGACACATCTGAGGGGGATCCGGGGGATGTGGCGAGCGACATGTCTGACTGATCCCACGTTTCCCAGTTGTTTGTCCTGCACACAGAAGCTCGGGCGCAGCCCGCGCACCCCTACCTGGCGTGCCAAATGTCGGATCTCGGGTTCCAGCAAAACCCTCAAGGTTCGAACACTGGGGTGCGTGCGAGGATCTCCCCCTACCGATCCACGTCCTAGCTTTGCTAAGATCTCACGGGCTAACTCGACAAACTCGCAACACAAAGGACACAAGATTTATATTGGTTCGGGCCACCATTGTGGTGTAATACCCTACTCCAGTGTGGTGTGGTGGATTGCCTCTTGGGCTGAGGATGAACACTACAAGGGGAAGAACAGCCTCCTTAGGCGAGGTGTTCTTGTGCTTGGTGGGTGTGAGGATGAGCTGAATCAGTTCCAGACCCATTGCCGGGTGGCTAATCCTATTTATAGAGGCCCTGGTCCTCTCCCCAAATATTGAGTGGGAAGGGAGCCAACAATGGCCAATTTGAAAGGGGACATCTAGTACAGCTTATCCTGACAAAAGCAGTCTTTGCCTGCAAAAGGCTCTGGTGGTGACGCTGCCTTGCGCTCCATGGTGACCTCCATCTTGCCATCCTGCTGGTCTTGATCTCGTTGCACTGATATGGAAACCTTTGCTTGACGTCTCGGTACTCCGTGCATGCGCTTGCTTCCCTAGCACCAAAGAGGAAACAAGGACACTGTGCACACTGGCGCCCGCCTGGCCTTGGTCGTCATGGCTCACGTCACTGGAACCTCGCGAGGTTTGTCTTACCTTGGTCTCTCCGCCCCTCGCAAGCCAACCTGGTGAGGCCGCTCCTGAGGAGGTCTTGTGTCGTCCGCCTCACGAGGCATGACCCCTCGTGAGGGTCTTGAGTTCTTGTTGGTGAAGATGGGCCGCACGGGCCCACTCGCAGAGCCAAGCCATGGGTCGCAGGCAGACAAGTCTGGGGACCCCCGTTCCCAGAACACTGACAGTGCCATCGCATGGATCGATCAGTGCAGGCCAAGCCTCCGCGTTGTCAACGGGATGGTGTCGTTTTATTGATTTATTAGTACACCTACTCATTAACATCACATCCGCTATGTGACTAGTTGTGTCAATGGATTTGCACCTCGATCCAGATTGCTTTCATGCAAAGCTTATCATGTTTACCTCTTGTGAAGGAATAGGCAGGCACATGAGAAGACCTGATCAAAGATGCTCATAGTCCGAGGTAAATACAACTTCCATGCAAGCTTTCAAATAGTTTTCTTTTCTTTTGAACACTGTAAATTTGTTTTAAAATTGGTGGTAACAAATTTGTTAAATTATTAGTGGGATAGACCCCCAACTAATAATATAAGAACAAGAGTAGGCTAGGAAAAAATATACAACATCATTAAGCAGCAGTATCATTGCAAAGATTGCACACTATTATTGAATACTGATGGTCATGACGCTAAGTACTTCTTCCTCCAGGCCTGAAAGAGATAACTAATTCTCCACCATCTCTTCCTTTCACAGTTAAAAACAATCTCAAGTAATCCTGCGACATGTCTCTCTCTTCGGGCACCTACCACCCAATGCAAGCTCGCCCATGTCTCCCAAAACCAAGTTAGGGCATGGATCCGCTGTGCTAAAGGAGCTTATTGACTCAAAACCGTTTTCCTCATCTGTATTAGGTTCATTTTCTCAGAATATTTGGTTCTAATTTTTTCCTAGTACGTTTATACTTGAATCCATACTAATTTTAGATTTGGGTTCAATTTGTTTTGTATCATGTGCTTGGATAGTGTTCTGCTCTCCAAGGATGCAGTCTTGGCTCTTCTCATATACAACCTATGGATACCTCTGGAGATTGGTGGGAGCATAATATTCTCACATACAACCTATGGATACATAATTGACATCGGTCGGAGCATAACTATGCTCACGAGGCGAGCCTATAAATTAAACCTGCTACCTTAACAAACGCCAACAATAGGAATGAGCCTAATGTCAGTTGTCAACGTTGTCACTGGTCAAATTACTAATCAATTTTTGTATCCACAAAACATGTCAAAGACCCTATGTGGGAGAGTTAACATCGTCAATGGCCTACCCCAGTCTCCATTTCTAGCTAATGTTGTTGCTTGAATTGCTGATCCACCAGAGTCTCATGTTCAGGGGAGTTCCTTGCCAAGCTGCCATGTCCTAACAGTTGTATGTTAGGTCATGAATTTTCTTCTAACTGCTTTTCAGCTAGCAGATAGTGCAGATAGTTGTAGTGTGAAACACTTGACAATGTAGCTCTCTGTCGACTACTACAACATTGAGGGTTTCTGTTATAAAGCTGAATATCTATTTTTTCTGGGCAATTGGTATGCAAAAGCAAAGGCACGTTAGAAATACTAATGCTTCGGTATCTTTGTTGTTGCACTTCTGATTTTCTGTCAATTGTGTGTGACAAGTACCAAATTGTATGTTAAATAGATGATTTGTGAAATACTTGGTGCTATCAACTAGGAGTCATAGCACCGGTGGGGAAAGGGAAGTTATACTTTGTTCATTTTATATCTTCCAAACTGAAGACCACCTTTTAATGATGTTGTGTGTGGTGTCTTCAGGTGATCATTAAATCATAGTGTACTTAATTTTGTTGCTTTGGCCCAGTTAAGAGGTCTCTATAATGATGGTCTTCTCTCTTTTCGAGAATGATGTCTTTCCATGGTGAGCAAAATAGATTTTAATGCTTTTATTAAACCAACCACAAATCTGAATGTGGTCATGTATTTACATAATGGTATGTAGCTGAGTTTGGTTGTTTTAATAAAAAAATAATGAATTTTGGTTTCTTATGCTTGCATAGTCATGTGGTTGAGAGCTTTTCTAATCTGAAATTTCGTGGAAATGCCAAGATGTGTGGAGCGTTTACCGTCCTATGGTGATCTTAAGAGAAATTTAGATACTAGGAGAAAATTTCCGTAATAATGTTTCTGATCAAGATGTGTCTGTTTAGGTAACTTGCATTGCATAATGACTATCCGAAACATTACCTTGAAGTTTGGTTTTATATTTTTTTATGTTTTATTAATGGATGTTGGATCAACTTCGCACATGTACTATAATTTCATTCTGAAGGATAATCTAGCAGAAAAGTAAATGCAACATGTCATGTTGCTACTCCAAATCTGTGTTTATTCATGTTTTCCTCCTATTATTTGTAAGATGTTTACACATTTAAATTATCTATAGTATGTTTTAACCCTTATTCCAAATCAACAAGTATATATGTAGTAGTAGACTACAAAACTTGAACGCTAAATATAATGTGTTATGAGGTGCTTATTTTGGATGCATATAGTAAAAAATGGCAAGTATTTTCTACTGCTATCTGGCAGTTCAATTTCACATTGCTTATGGATCCTAAACTTATACATGAAGCTTACATGGGACTTTTTTTCTTCTAATGGTACTACTTAATTTACCAAATATTTTTCATTCTGCAATTTATCATGTCCGCTTCTTTTCCTTTCCATTGTTTGTTACATGAAAATGCTTGCACTATACTGAGGAAAGTATAATTACCATGCTCCTGAGAAATAAGAATGTTATAGTATTGTTTAAATTTAATCATCTAATGATGTTTCTAATTATATTCAATGATGTTTCTAAAGATATGCTTACTTTTTGCCATAAGCAAAATATATTGACAAAGTGTAAAGTGGATTACCGCCTCATGTTGATGGCATTGTCTCTAAACCTTTAATATTGTTTCTCTTTAGTGATATTCCAAATAAATATTTATTTAGCCATCTAAGCCTAATTAGTTGTCATATTTTTGGCAATGAACATATTTACGGCTGAAATTACATTGGTTCACTTAGACACTGGCATGTATTTGTGTTTCCCAATGATCCAACTACCAGCTTCTGTAGCGTGTTCCTATTTATATACACATGTTTCAATTGTTATGTGCAAGTAGGCTCTTATAGAAAATATTAATATGTGGGTCACACCAAAGATAATTTGTTTATATTGCATACACGTAAAATATATAGTCAAAAATGATAAAATATTATAACTAGCCCGTGCAAATGCACGGGTTGACGACTAGTGTGACTAATGAGTTTGTTGTGGGATGATGCATTACGGAACGAGTAAAGAGACTTGCCGATAATGAGATTGAACTAGGGATGAAGATACCGACGATCGAATCTCAGGCAGTAACATACCAGTGACAAAGGGAATGACGTATGTTGTCATTGCGGTTTGGCCGATAAGGATCTTCATAGAATATGTAGGAATCAATATGAGCATTCAGGTTCCGTTGTTGGTTATTGATCGGAGATGTGTCTCGATCATGTTTACATAGTTCTCGAACCCGTAGGGTCCGCACGCTTAATGTTCGATGATGATTCGTATTATGAGTTATGTGTTTTGGTGACCGAAGATTGTTTGGAGTCCCGGATGAGATCACAAACATGACGAGGAATCTCAAAATGGTCGAAAGGTAAACATTGACATATTTGATGTTGCTATTCGGACAACGGAATGGTTCCGGAATGTTTCGGGTATTTTTCGGAGTACCGGGAGGTTACAGGACCCCCCCCCCCCACCGGGGAAGTAATGGGCCTACATGGGCCATAAGAGAGAGAGAGAGAGAGAGAGAGAGAGGGCAGCCCGCAAGGGGTGCCCCCCATGGGAGTCTGGATTGGGCAAGGGGAGGGGTGCGGCCCCCTTTCCTGCTCCCTCTCCCTCTCCTTCCCTTTTGCCCCTCCGAAAGAAAGGAAAGGGGGCGACTAGGATTGGGAGGCCTAGTCGGTTTCCCCCCACTTGGGCGCACCCCTAGGGTCAGCCTCCTCCCCTCCTCCTTTATATATGGGGGCAGGGGCACCCCCAAGCACAACAATTGTTTCTTTGCCATATGTGGTGCCCCCCTCCATAGTTTACTCCTCCGGTCATATTGTCGTAGTGCTTAGGCGAATCCCTGCGCGGATCACATCACCATCACTGTCACCACACCATCATGCTGAGGAAACTCTCCCTCAACACTTTGTTGTATCAAGAGTGCAAGGGACGTCATTGAGGTAAACATGTGCTGAACTCGGAGGTGTGGTATGCTCGGTACTTGATCGGTTGGATTGCGAAGACGTTCGACTACATCCATCACATTAACCTAACGCTTCCGCTTTCGGTTTACAAGGGTACATGGACACACTCTCCCCCTCTCACTACTATGCATCTCCTAGATAGATCTTGCCTGGCCGTAGGAATTTTTTTGAATTGCATGCTACGTTCCCCAACAGGCTTGTCACATAGAGGTGCATCAAGGACATAATTCTTTTGTGCAACAATGAGAAAATCCTCAAGTTACGGACCCAATCCATGTAGTTGCTACCATCATCTTTCAACTTAGCTTTCTCTATGAAAGCATTAAAATTCAGGGGAACGGTAGCTTGGGCCGTTGACCTACAACATAGATATGCAAAACTATAAGACTGAGTGATGGCTCGTGTCTGTGTCAGTATTTCCCCTGAAGAGGAAGGGATGATGCAGCACAGGTACAGTAAGTATTTCCCTCAGTGATGAGACCAAGGTTATTGAACCAGTAGGAGAACCACGCAACACTATGTAAACAGTACTTGCCCACAAAGAACAAATACTTGCAACCCGACGCATCAAAGGGTTGCCAATCCCTCCCGGCAAAAATATAGATTAGTTTATAGTATATTGGATAAATAGATCTCGAAGAAACGCCAAATAAAATAAATAACAAAAAAATTCAGCAAGCTATTTTGGGTTTCTGGAATAATAGATCTGAAAATATAAGAGGCAAAAAATAGATCGGAAAGAAAATATGATAAAGAATAAACCCGGGGCCCGTAGATTTCACTAGTGGCTTCTCTCGAGAAAAATAGCATACGGCGGGTAAACAAATTACTATTGGGAAATTTATAGAGAGCCTCAAATAATTATGATGATATCGAGGCAGTGATCATTATATAGGCATCACGTCTAAGATTAGTAGACCGACTCCTGCCTGCACCTACTACTATTACTCCACACATCGACCACTATCCAGCATGCATATGGTGTATTAAGTTCATAAAAACGGAGTAATGTAAAAAGAATGATGACATGATGTAGACAAGATCTATTCATGTACTCCCTCCGTCCAAAAATACTTGTCATCAAAATGGATAAAAGGAGATGTATCTAGACATATTTTAGCTCTGGATACATCCTTTTTTATCCATTTTGATGACAAGTATTTTCGGACGGAGGGAGTAGGAATAGACCTCATCCTGTTATCCTTAATAGCAACGATACATATGTGTCATGTCCCCTTCTGTCACTGGGATTGAGAACCGTAAGATCGAACCCATCACAAAGCACCTATTCCCATGGCAAGAGAATTCGATCTAGTTGGCCTAACTAAACCAAAGATTCGAAGAAGAAATGCGAGGCTATAAGCAATCATGCATATAAGAGATCAAAACTCAAATAACTTTCATGGATAAAAATAGATCTGATCATAAACTCAAAGTTCATCAGATCCCAACAAACAAACCGCAAAAAGAGTTACATCAAATAGATCTCCAACAGAAAATTGTATTGCGAATCAAAAGAGAGAGAGGAAACCATCTAGCTACAGCCTACGGACCCGTAGGTCTACAATGAACTACTCATGCATCATCGGAGAGGCACCAATGAGGATCATGAACCCCTCCCTGATGGTGTCTAGATTGGATCTCGTGGTTCTGGAACTCGCAGCGACTGGAATTGTGTTTTGTTGACTCCCCTAGGGTTTTTGGATTTTCAGTGTATTTATAAGCAAAAAGGCAGTGCAAGAGGCCACCGAGGTGGGCACAACCCACCAGGGCACGCTTGGGCCCCCCAAGTGCGCCCAGGTGGATTGTGCCCCCCTCGGGGCACCCCTCTGGTACTTCTTTCGTTCAAGTTGTTCCTTCTGGTCCAGAGAAAATCTCCCAAAAGTTTCACTGCATTTGGACTCCGTTTGGTATTGATTTTCTGCAAAGTAAAAAAACAAGCAAAAAAACAGCAACTAGCACTGGGCACTATGTCAATAGGTTAGTCCCAAAAGATGATATAAAGTTGCTATAAAATGATTGTGAAACATCCAAGAATGATAATATAACATCATGGAACAAGCAAAAGTTATAGATACGTTGGAGCTGTATCACTAAGTTCATGATAAATTAAGTTCAATTAACCAAATTACTAAAGAACTCCCACTTAAATAAATATCCCTCAATTATCTAAGTGATATGTGATCCAAATCAACTAACCCATGTACGATCATCACGTGAGATGGGGTAGTCATCAATGGTGAACATCTTTATGTTGATCATATCTACTATATGACTCATGTTTGACCTTTCGGTCTCTAGTGTTCCGAGACCATGTATGTACATGCTAGGCTCATCAAGTTTAACCCGAGTATTCTGCATCTGCAAAGCTATCTTACACCCGTTGTATGTGAACATAGAGTCTATCACACCCGATCATCACGAGGTGCTTCGAAACTGCGAACTTTGGCAACGGTGCATACTCGGGGAGAACACTTTTATCTTGAAATTTAGTGAATGGATCATATTGTAATGCTAACGCCATTTTAATCAAAATAAGATGCATAAAGGATAAAAATCACATGCAATCAAAATATGTGACATGATATGGCCATCATCATCTTTTGCTCTTGATCTCCATCTCCAAAGCATCATTATGATCTGCATCGTCACCGGCTCGACACCTTGATCTCCATCATTGTGTCGGGGTCGTCCCGCCAACTATTGCTTCTACAACTATTGCTAACGCATAGCGATAAAGTAAAGCAATTACATGACGCTTGCATTTCATATAATAAAAAGACAACCCTAAGGCTCCTGTCGGTTTTCAATATTACAAAACATGATCATCTCATACAACAACATATATCACATCATGTCTTGACCATATCACATCACGACATGTCCTGCAGAAACAAGTTAGACATCCTCTACTTTGTTGTTGCAAGTTTTACGTGGCTCCTACGGGCTTCTAGGAAGAACCGTTCTTAACTATGCAAAAACCACAACGGTGATTATCAAGTTCGCTGTTTTAACCTTCTTCAAGGACAGACCATAGTAAAATTCGATTGAACTAAACTAGGAGAAACAGACACCCACGAGCCACCTTTTATGCAAAACTAGTTGCGTGTCAGTCGGTGGAACCGGTCTCATGTGTGTGGACATGTAAGGGAGGTCTGGGCCGCTTCATCTCAAAATACCGCCGAATCAAAATAAGACGTTGGTGGTAAGAAGTATGACTATCACCACCGACAAATATTTATGTTCTACTTGTGCATATCATCTACGCATAGACCTGGCTCGGATGCCACCGTTGGGAAACGTTGCATGGAAAACAAAAAAATTATACGCACACGCGAGATCTATCAAGGAAATGCATAGAAACGAGAGAGGAGCGTGTGTCTATGTACCCTCATAGACCGTAAGTGGAAGCGTTCAGTAACACGATTGATGGAGTCGAACTTCTTCGCGATCCAACCGATCGATTACTGAACGTATGGCACCTCCACGTTCAGCTCGGTGACATCCGCGCCTTCTTGATCCAGCAAGACGATGAGGTATTGGATGAGTTTCGGCAGCACGACGGCGTGGTGACGGTGATGGTGATGCTATCTCCACAGGGCTTCGCCTAAGCACTATGAAAATATGACCGAGGGTGTAAACGGTGGAGGGGGGCGCTGCACATGGCTAAGAGATTGTCGTGGTTATGTGTGGCACCCCCGTCCCATATATATATACACACACACACACATATATATATATATATAGGTCGAGGAGAGGGGGGAGAGGCCAAGGGGCGCCCCAAGTAAGGCCGAATCCTACTTGGGGTCTTTCCAAATTGGCGCCCCCTTACCATATTTGTTGGAGAGGGGAAGGAAAGGGGGAGAGGAAATGAAGGGGGAGGCCGAATCCCCACTTTCTTTCTCTCCCCATGGGCTACGGACTAGGAGCGGGGCACCATCCCTTTGTGGGCTGGGGTGCTCGCCCCTTTGGCCCATATGGCCCATTAACCTCCCGTGGGAGCCCGGAACCCCTTCCGTTGACCCGATTTCTACCCGGTACATCCTGAAACTCTTCCAGTCCAAATATCATAGTCCTATATATCAATCTTCACTACAAAAAAATACACTTCCGTGATGATACGTGTTTGTCACAGTAGGTCGCATTTTCTGTCATGCATGTACATCCATGACGATTTTATGACAGAATAAAGATAGTCATACATGTGCTGTCGTAGAAGTGTTCCATGACATTACCAAAATTATCATCACAGAAGTGTCCACTTCCATGACGATATATCATGCGTCACAGAAGTGCTTTCGTCAAGGGTGACCGACACGTGGCATCCACCGTAACAGAACATCGTTAAGCTATCGGGTCTGGTTTTGGATCCGATAACCCATTAACAGCCTAGACCAATGGGGATTTTCCACGTGTAAAATCATCATTGGATGGAGGAGACACGTGTTAGGTCCGCGTTGGCACATGTGTCACTCATCCAATGGGCGAGACGCGCCTATGATATGTTGACATGTGGACCGACCCATCAAGTTTAAATGGGCCGGCCCAACTGAAGGCCCACAAGATTTTGCGGACCATAATGGGCCGGCCCAGCTAAAGGTCCACGAGATTTTCCGGACCATAATGGGCTGGCCCAGCTAAAGGCCCACAAGGTTTTGCGGGCCTTAATGTGCCGGCCTAGGTAAAGGCCCACAAGATTTTTGTGTGCCATAATGGGTCGGCCCAGCTAAAGGCCCACAAGGTTTTGCATGCCTTAATGGTCCGGCCCAGGTAAAAGCCCACAAGATTTTTGTGTGCCATAATGGGCCGGCCCAGGTAAAGGCCCACAAGATTCTTGCGGATCATAATGGGTCAGCCCAGCTAAAGGCCCACGAGATTTCGCCGACATTAATGGGCCGGCCCAGCTGTAAGCCCACAAGATTTTGAGGACCCTAGTAGGCCGGCCTATTAACTGGCTGCCATGTTTTGGGCCAAATACCGGCCCATATTTGATCCGCTCTATTAATGGCCAGCCATGCTCCGGGCCTAATAGTGGCCCATATAAGATCCGGCCCATTAAAAGCCTACCACATTCTGGGCCAAATTACGGCCCAGATCAGATCTGGCCCTTTAAGAGGCTTTGGGCTCAATTATGGCCCATATCAGATTCGGCCCGTCAACTGGACACTATGCTTTTGGGCCCACTTGCTAAAGGCCCACTTAGTAATTCGGCCTGATATTAGTTTTGGCCTGTTAAGGGCCCGTTTTACATTTTGGCCCTATATTAATTTCGGCATGTTAAAAGCCTGTCATATAGTTGGGCCTAACTACGGCCCAGTTTGCATCCGGCCTGCTCGCAGCAGATATCTGATTGGGACAAACAAGGACCAAGACAATTTTGGCCTGTTAAAAGTCCGTGATTTGATTCGCACAATCATGGGTCGGGGTTCATTTCGGGCTGCTGCCGGCCCGTGAGCTCTTCAGCACGTTTCAGGCCCAACCTACATAGTGATTGCATGACGGCCCGATTATGTATCATAATTTTACGGCTTGGCCGGTTTACTGCGAAGACAGGATATATATACAGTAAAATAACTGCAGCATCGTGAATAAGAAAAAACCTAGACTATACAATAAATAAATTATGGCATATTACATCCACTAGGCATCAAAGTTCACCACTATGATAATAAAGCACAAGAAGACAGTAGATTACATACACTGGGCATCAAAGATCGCCACCGGTGCATATAAACACGCCGACAAAATAATATACAAAACCGACAGCACTTCAATAGAGTTCAAGAAAGGTTAGCCCTGCTGGGGAGCTGCAGCACAAGCAGCTGAGCAGGATGATGAGATTGCGCTTGTTGAACACTTATATCTTCCTCACTCTGAAAGATAAACAAGTAGACAGATGACAGGTTTTGCACATAAAAGTATCAGTGCTGACAATTCATCACATTTCTTACTCACGAATAAAGTGACATAGTTTAAAATTGCATTAACACAATATGGTATTGTTCAGGTCAAGACATGGCAGGAAATGACATTGTGAAGGAGTTGGCAGCTTCACGACACCACTGGATTACAGATCAAGAACTCATAAGTATCACTGGTTAGTGTGCTGTCAATTTATACCATTTCAGATTGGCAAATAAAGAGACGGTTTAAATAATAGTAGAATAATATGACATTGTTCATAGTTAAGACATTGCAGAATATGACATTGTGCTGTAGTGGGTAGGTTCACCACACCACTGGATTACAGATGAAGAACAGAAGCATACATGCAGTGCAAAAGAAGATCACTTGCTCTGTATAGTTTAATTTACATGCTATGAAGAAGGAACTTGGTTGTACAACTGAAAACTTAAATTGAGAAAGGACAAACTTTCGTTTATGAACTACATAATAAACTTTAAACAAGCAATTTGATGCAAACACCAAAAATAAACAGCTATTGTAGTCATGCCTAACGAAATATATACAACAAAGCTTGAAGGCTTGAAATGGACAAACTTACATTATTGGTGAAGACATGCTCTATAAAGGCCTTGTCCATGATGATGGGGGGCAATTCAAGAAGTTTACCATAGAATCTTCTTCAAAAGCATTGCCTTTATTTTACATTTTGTTAAGAGTAAATATAGATGTGATAATATACGAAAAAATGGAGAATATTTAAGATAAGATGAAGAGTGATGCTACATAACCAAGTAGCTATAAATGTAAGTGCAGCGATACAGGCAAAAGGTACAGCCAAGAGCAATGCACAGTTAAACTTCTTCAGTACCAACCTTATGGTAAGAGTAAATATAGATCTGATGTGTAGAAAATGGAGGGCAAAGGAAAATAAGCTACAGAGTGATGGTACATGAACAACTGCATGTCATTATAAGTACACTGATAAAGGACAGCATGTACTTACAAGAACAATGCAGAGCTAAAAAACATTGGCATTGGATATATTCTACACTAATGTAACCATTCATACAGATAAGATAATTTGGAGCGAATAATTGATAAGCAAGCTATCATGCATACTGCTGTCACATAATGAACCAGGTATGTATGCAAGTACAGTGATACAGGACAATAGGTACTAACAAGAGCAAAGCAGTGGGCAGCATATTTGCGATATCATGTCATTCTTGTCAAAACGGAATTCTTCTTCGAGCAGATTTCCTGCAAAAAAGATCCATAAGGCACATGCCGAAAAGTCGAAGTTCAAATTGTCATGTGATTTCATAGACAGTACCTCATCTTGGGAACGAGACCAGTGCATAAAAAGGTTTTTCCATTCAATGTCTTCTAAATTTAGCACAGGAGACTTCACCAGAAATTCGTTTATAGACTTGCCATCAAAGTGTGATTTCCTCAGGTAACACCGATACTGCTGCAATGCTTCCTTGAAAAGCACAAGCAAGCTTTGCTCGTCATGACTATCCAGATTGCCCCTCGCCTAGTTAAAACAATGTAATGTAAATCATTCATGTGTTCAATCAGTAGAAAATAGGAAAATAATAACCATGAATAATAGCACTTACACGTAAGTTGGACAGGAAGATGTGAAAATGGTGTTTGTCTTCACAATAATCTTCCCATGATGGGAATATATGCATGTAGTCCTTAACAACATTGAAAGCATTGTCTTCTAAACTGGGAATAAATGGAATGGGGTTCCAATCTGCAGGAATTGGGCGTCTCTGCAGTTGGGATAGGTCTTCGGCCAGTGGACTTGATGTACTTTTTGCTGGAGTGGGATTTTTCTATGGTACAACTAGTGCTATGGCAAATGAAATCGGTATACCTTTTGCTGGAGTGCAGGTCCTGTGTGGTGGGGCTAGTGGTGTGGCCAGTGAAGTATGGGTACAGTATGCTCATTGCCATTAACATGAAAAGTGACATTGCCTTTAGTGCAATCAATAATAGCCCCTGCAGTATTAAAAAGGTTCTTCCAAGAATAATAGACATACTATCGTCCTCGGGAATATCAAGAATAAAAAAGTCCGTTAAAATAGTAACATTTTCAACTACAACAAGCACATCCTCACAAATACCGACATGTATAACAGTTGATTTATCAGCCATTTGCAAAGATATTTTAGTAGGTGTCAACTTATTCAAATCAAGTCTACGATATAAAGAGAGAGGCATAACACTAACACCGGCTCCAAGATCACATAAAGAAGTTTTAACATAGTCTCTTTTAATGGAGCATGGTATAGTGGGTACTCCTGGATCTCCAAGTTTCTTTGGTATTCCACCCTTAAAAGTATAATTAGCAAGCATGGTGGAAATTTCAGCTTCTGGTATCTTTCTTTTATTTGCAATAATATCTTTCATATACTTAGCATCAGGATTGGTTTTGAGCATATCAGTTAATCGCATACGCAAAAAGATAGGTCTAATCATTTCAGCAAAGCGCTCAAAATCCTCATCATCCTTTTTCTTGGATGGTTTGGGAGGAAAGGGCATGGGTTTCTGAACCCATGGTTATCTTTCTTTACCATGTTCCCTAGCAACAAAGTCTTTCTTATCATAACGTTGATTCTTTGATTGTGGGTTATCAAGATCAACATCAGGTTCAATTTCTATATTATTATCATTACTAGGTTGAGCATCATCATGAACATTATTATTGACATTATCACAAGTTTCAGGTTCATTGCCAGATTGAGTTTCAGCATCAGAAATAGAGATATCATTTGGATTCTCAGGTGTTTCAACAATAGGATCACTAGAAGCATGCAAAGTCTTATCATTTTTCTTTTTCTTCTTTTTGGAAGAACTAGGTACATTTATATTATTTCTCTGAGAATCTTGCTCAATTCTCTTAGGATGGCCTTCTGGATACAAAGGTTCCTGAGTCATTCTACCACCTCTAGTCATAACTCTAACAACATTATCATTATCTTTACTATTTAATTCACTGAGCAAATCATTTTGAGCTTTAAGTACTTGTTATACTTGAGTGGTAACCATAGAAGCATGTTTACTAATAAGTTTAAGTTCACCTTTAACATTAGCCATATAATCACCCAAGTGTCCAAGCATATTTGAATTATATTTTAATTGCCTACCAAAATAAGCATTAAAGTCTTCTTGCTTAGCCATAAATTTATCAAACTCATCTAAGCATGGGCTAGCAATTTTAGTAAATGGGATTACAACTTTATCATATCTATAGAGAGAATTTACCTTTACTACCTGTGTCGGGTTATCGAGACCATGTGTTTCTTCAATAGGTAAAGGATTAAGATTATATGTTTCTTCAACAGGCGGTAGATTAAGACCATGTATTTCTTCAATAGGAGGTAAATTCTTAACATCTTCAGCTTTAATACCCCTTTCTTTCATAGATTTCTTTGCCTCTTGCATATCTTCAGGACTGAGAAATAGAATACCTCTCTTCTTCGGAGTTGGTTTAGGAATAGGCTCGGGAATTGGCTCCGGAGGTGTCCAATTATTTTCATTTGTCAACATATTATTCAATAGAATTTCAGCTTCATCCGGTGTTCTTTCCCTGAAAACAGAACCATCACAACTATCCAGGTAATCTCTGGAGGCATCGGTTAGTCCATCATAAAAGATATCAAGTATTTCATTTTTCTTAAGAGGATGATCAGGCAAAGCATTAAGTAATTGGAGAAGCCTCCCCCAAGCTTGTGGGAGACTCTCTTCTTCAATTTGCACAAAATTATATATATGCCTTAAAGCAGCTTGTTTCTTATGAGCAGGGAAATATTTAGCAGAGAAGTAATAAATCATATCCTGGGGACTACCCATACAACCAGGATCAAGAGAATTATACCATATCTTAGCATCACCCTTTAATGAGAACAGAAATATTTTAAGGATGTAAAAGTAGCAAGTTCTCCATCTTTAGTGAATAGGGTGGCTATATCATTCAATTTAGTAAGATGTGCCACAACAGTTTCAGATTCATAACCATGAAAAGGATCAGATTCAACCAAAGTAATTATATCAGGATCAACAGAGAATTCATAATCCTTATCAGTAACAAAGATAGGTGAAGTAGCAAAAAGGAGGGTCAGGTTTCATTCTAGCATTTAGAGATTGCTTACTCCATTTAGCTAATAATTTTTTAAGTTCAGTTCTATTTCTGCAAGCTAAAATAGCTAAAGAAGCATCTTGATCAAAAACGTAACCCTTAGGAATGGTAAGCGGTTCTTCATCATCACTTTGATCAATATCATCAGATTCAATATTTTCAATTTCTCTAGCCCTAGCAAGTTGTTCATCAAGAAAAGCACTAAGTGGCATAGTAGTATCAGGCATGGAGGTAGTTCCATCATAAGTATCATGCATAGCAGAAGTGGCATCATCAATAACATGCGACATATCAGAACGAATAGCAGAAGCAGGTGCAGGTGTCACAAGCTTACTCAAAACAGCAGGTGAATCAAGTGCAGACCTAGATGGCAGTTCCTTACCTCCCCTCGTAGTTGAGGGATAGATCTTGGTTTTTGGATCTCTTCATAATGATAAGCAGATATATATCCCAAGTGACTAAAAGAATAGAGCTATGCTCCCCGGCAACGGCGCCAGAAAATAGTCTTGATAAACCACAAGTATAGGAGATCGCAACAGTTTTCGAGGGTAGAGTATTCAACCCAAATTTATTGATTCGACACAAGGGGAGGCAAAGAATACTCTCAAGTATTAGCAGCTGAGTGTCAATTCAACCACACCTGGAAACTTAATATCTACAGCAAAGTGTTTAGTAGCAAAGTAATATGATAGTAGTGATAACGGTAGCAAAAGGTAACAGTAGTAAAAGTAATGTTTTTGATATTTTGTAGTGATGGTAGCAATAGCAACGGGAAAATAAATAAGCGAAGAACAATATATGGAAAGCTCGTAGGCAATGGATCGGTGATGGAGAATTATGCTGGATGCGGTCAATCATATAATAGTCATAACCTAGGGTGACACAGAACTAGCTCCAGTTCATTGATATAATGTAGGCACGTATTCCGAACATAGTCATAAGTGCTTATGGAAAAGAACTTGCATGACATCTTTTGTCCTACCCTCCTATGGCAGCGGGGTCCTTACGGAAACTAAGGGATATTAAGGCCTCCTTTTAATAGAGAACCGGAACAAAGCATTAACACATAGTGAATACATGAACTCCTCAAACTACGGTCATCACCGGTAAGTATCCCGATTATTGTCACTTCGGGGTTAACGGATCATAACACATAATAGGTGACTATAGACTTGCAAGATAGGATCAAGAACACTCATATATTGATGAAAACATAATAGGTTCAGATCTGAAATCATGGCACTCGGGCCCTAGTGACAAGCATTAAGCATAGCAAAGTCATGGCAACATCAATCTCAGAACATAGTGGACACTAGGGATCAAACCCTAACAAAACTAACTCGATTACATGATAGATCCCATCCAACCCATCACCGTCCAGCAAGCCTACGATGGAATTACTCATGCACGGTGGTGAGCATCATGAAATTGGTGATGGAGGATGGTTGATGATGATGATGGCGACGGATTCCCCTCTCCGGAGCCCTGAATGGACTCCAGATCAGCCCTCCCGAGAGGTTTTAGGGCTTGGTGGCGGCTCCGTATCGTAAAACGCGATGATTTCTTCTCCCTAATTTTTTCTCTCTCCGAAACTCAATATATGGAGGTGGAGTTGGAGTCGGAGAGGCAACAGGGGGCCCACGAGTTAGGGGGCGCGCCCCCCACCCTCGTGGCAAGGTGGTGGGCCCCCTGGCCTTCATCTTTGGCAGGTATTTTTCTTATTTTCTGAAAAGTATCTTCGTGAAGTTTCAAGTCATTCTGAGAATGTTTGCTCCTGCACATAAATAACACCATGGTAATTCTGCTGAAAACAGCGTCAGTCCAGGTTAATTCCATTCAAATCATGCAAGTTAGAGTCCAAAACAAGGGCAAAAGTGTTTGGAAAAGTAGATACGTTGGAGACGTATCACCTACTTAGCAGACATTCAGGATTTGGAGAAGATCCCGCCTTGCAATGCCGAAGACAATACCGCGCGCTGGACTCATCGTCATTGAAGCCTGGTTCAGGGGCTACTGAGGGAGTCCTGGATTAGGGGGTCTCCGGACAGCCGGACTATATCCTTTAGCCGGACTGTTGGACTATGAAGATGCAAGAATAAAGACTTCGTCCCGTGTCCGGATGGGACTCTCCTTGGCGTGGAAGGCAAGCTTGGCAATACGGATATGTAGATCTCCTCCCTTGTAACCGACTTTGTGTAACCCTAGCCCCCTCCGGTGTCTATATAAACCGGAGGGTTTAGTCCGTAGGACAACATACAATCATGCCATAGGCTAGCTTCTTGGGTTTAGCCTCTACGATCTCGTGGTAGATCAACTCTTGTAATACTCATATCATCAAGAACAATCAAGCAGGACGTAGGGTATTACCTCCATCAAGAGGGCCCGAACCTGGGTAAACATCGTCTCCCCTGCCTCCTGTTACCATCCGCCTTAGACGCACAGTTCGGGACCCCCTACCTGAGATCCGCCGGTTTTGACACCGACAACTGTAGTCATACAGGCTAGACTTCTAGGGTTTAGCCATTACGATCTCATGGTAGATCAACTCTTGTAATACTCATATTCATCAAGATCAATCAAGTAGGAAGTAGGGCATTACCTCCCTAGAGAGGGCCCGAACCTGGGTAAACATCGTGTCCCCTGTCTCCTGCTACCATCAACCTTAGACGCACAGTTCGGGACCACCTACCCGAGATCCGCCGGTTTTGACACCGATAACCCCCTCGGCGAACCAGAAGCCTCCACATCACCCTCCTGCTCCTCCCAGCCCCGTCGGGCCGCAAAGCCCATCATCGGCCCACCCCGGGCTGCAACCGGGCCTAAGGCGCCTGTCCTGCACCATCGCTCATTCCGTCGCCTCCCTGGTCGCACCGCCTGGCTCCCGAGCAGTGCCTCCCGCGCCGAGCATCGTCGCCGCCTCACCAGAGCCCAGCCACGCCGGATCCCTGCCGTCGGTGAGCAGCGCGTCGCCGCACCCCTTCTTTTTCTCCTCTCTCTCTCTCGCAGGCCTCACCTCTCTCTCTCCCTCTGCCTGCAGAGCCGCCATGGCCTCGGATCTGCGCTGCCATCACCGGAATCTGTCGTCAGCCACCCGATTCGGCCTCCCCGCTGTCGGATCCGGGAAGCTCGCCCCGCCCCGCGTCCATTCAGGCCGGATCCCGCTCCTCCTCGACCCTGCCGCACCTCCGCGCCACCGGAGCCCACCGCCGCTGCTCCCTGATCGCGAGGAGGACGAGCGCCCAACTCGCCAACCTCCTCTGCCCGCTCGCACGCACAAGGGCCGCGTGGGCCCTCCAACCGACTCAGCTGCCCCAAGCCCAGCTCTAGGCCGCTTGCCTCCTATGCGTGGGCCACAAGCAGGCCGGCCCAGCGCGCACCTTGCCGGTCTCTCTCTCCATCGATCTGGCCCAGTGGCCTTGGTGAGCGCCACCATCCTGTCTTTCACCCTGGGCGATATTCTGCTTTGTTGCACCCGCTGTAGTTTCGGCCCGTTATGTTTTTTCCCTGCCAGGGCGAATTTTCTATTTATCCAGAGAATTTCAGAGTTGCAGAAAGCCCCCTAAGCTTCATGCATTTAATAACTCTTGAATTGTGCACCGGATTAAAATGATCTCTATATGTAAAACGCTTAGAATTTTGTGTAGGTTCATATTATGCAACTTTCATCCATGTTAAAAATGTTTAAAATGTTGTTCGTGTTTATTTTGCATAATGCCATGATAAAATGTTTTATTTCATAACTAAATAACCGTAGCTCCATTTTAAGTAATCTTTATATGTAAATGGTGTAGAAAATGCATAGATTAACATGATGTACTTAGTTTGCATGTTTAACAACTCTAAAATATGGTTTAGGGCAGAACAGTACCAAACCTAAAATATGGACATGAGGATTTTTCCAGACTTGTTGCTTGTTGTTCTGGCCTCATTTAAACTTGCCTAGATAGGTAGTTTTATTATGCTTCACCTCTTGCCATGTTTAATAACATTTAATATTGTTGGGTACATAAACGAGAGAGAACTAAATAATTGATGTGGTGTTTCGTGAATATGCAACTCATTGCATATTGAGCTCCACTTAATTTGTATTATTGTTTATGCACTTTGCCATGCCATGCCTCATTAAACCGGACATGCATCATACTTGATTGTGCATCATGTCATGTTTATGCTTGTTGGTTTACCATGTTGTTTGCTTCTTTCCGGTGTTGCTTCTTCTCGGTAGTTCCGGTAACTTTGCATTTGTGAGGATCCGTTCAACTACGTCCGTTTGTGTTCTTCATGGACTCATTCTTCTTCCTTGCGGGATCTCAGGCAAGATGTCCATACCCTCGATATCACTTCTATCTTTGCTTGCTAGTTGTACGCTCTATCGCTATGTCGCGCTACCTACCACTTGTTATATCATGCCTCCCATTTTGCCATGGAAAGCCTCTAACCCACGTTCCTAGCAAACTGTTGTTTGGCTATGTTACCGCTTTTGCTCGGCCCCTCTTATAGCGTTGCTACTTGCAGGTGAAGTTGAAGTTTGTTCCAAGTTGGAACATGGATATGTTGGGATATCACAATACCTCTTATTCTAATTAATGCATCTATATACTTGGTAAAGGGTGGAAGGCTCGGCCTTATGCCTGGTGTTTTGTTCCACTCTTGCCGCCTTAGTTTCCGTCATACCGGTGTTATGTTCCTTAATTTTG
This sequence comes from Triticum aestivum, assembly GCF_018294505.1. NCBI lineage: Eukaryota > Viridiplantae > Streptophyta > Magnoliopsida > Poales > Poaceae > Triticum > Triticum aestivum. The sequence continues at coordinate 157,367,588 of NC_057806.1, forward strand.
TGTTCTTTACGCGGTTGGGTGTAATGGGAACCCCTTGACAGTTCGCCTTGAATAAAACTCCTCCAGCAAGGCCCAACCTTGGTTTTACATTTGTCTAACAACCTATTACCCTTCTCCTTGGGTCGGCCAACCCGAGGATCATCTTTATTTTAACACCCCCGAGTCAGTGCTTCTCTAAGTGTTGGTCCGAACCGGGTAGCCTGCGGGGCCACCTCCAGGCAACTTGAGGGCTGGTTTTACTCATAGCTTGACCTATCCGGTGTGCCCTAAGAACGAGATATGTGCAGCTCCTATCGGGATTTGTCGGCACATCCAGCGACTTTGCTAGTCTTGTTTTACCATTTTCAAAATGTCTTATAACCGGGATTCCGAGACTGACCGGGTCTTTCCGGGAGAAGGAATATCCTTCGTTGACTGTGAGAGCTTGTGATGGGCTAAGTTGGGACACCCCTGTAGGGTATAAAATTTCAAGAGCCGGGCCCGCGGTTATGTGGCAGATGGGAATTTGCTAATGTCCGGTTGTAGACAACTTGACACTTGACTTAATTAAAATGCATCAACTGCATGTGTAGCCGTGATGGTCTCTTTTCGGCGAAGTCCGGGAAGTGAACACGGTTCTTGTGTTATGCTTGAATGTAAGTAGTTTCAGGATCACTTCTTGATCACTTCTAGTTCACGACCGTTGCGTTGCTTCTCTTCTCGCTCTTATTTGTGTATGTTAGCCACCATATATGCTTAGTGCTTGCTGTAGCTCCACCTCATTACCTTACCCTACCCATAAGCTCCATCTCGTGGGTGTGAGATTGCTAAGTCCTCGTGACTCACAGACACTTCCAAACAGTTGCAGGTGCCGATGACACCAGTGCAGGTGATGCTACCGAGCTCAAGTGGTAGCTCGATGAAGACCTTGATCGTTGCTATGTGTCTTTTCCAGATGATCAGTAGTGGTGCCCAGTTGGGACGATCGGGGATCTATAATTTGGGGTTGTCTTGTTTTATTTTGGTTCCGTAGTCGGACCTTTGATTGTACTCTGGATGATGTATGTTTAAATTGTATTTGTGTGAAGTGGCGATTGTAAGCCAACTATTTATCCCTTTCTTATTCAGTACATGGGATTGTGTGAAGATTACCCCACTTGCGACTAAACCACCATGCGGTCATGCCTCTAAGTCGTGCCTCAACACGTGGGAGATATAGCCGCATTGTGGGTGTTACACTTCTTTGGAGAACTGGATGTCTTCTGGTCCAAAAAAATCTCCAAAAAGTTTCGCTGCATTTGGAATCCGTTTGGTATTGATTTTATGCAGTGTAAAAAAAATCAAAAATACAACAACTAGCATTGGGCACTATGTTAATAGGTTAGTCCCAAAATATGATATAAAGTTGCTATAAAATGATTGTAAAACATCCAAGAATGATAATATAACATCATGAATACTTCATAAATTATAGATACATTGGAGACGTATCTCTTCACGCCACGGCTGAGTGAGGCAAACGGTGAGGAGAGGGCACGGGGCAAGAGGCTGCGACACTGGGGGGAGTTCCAGGGGAACGAGAACAGTCGATGGCTGGATGGGACACACCACCACCGATTATTTGCGACGCATGCGGGGTAAACTGACTGATGACCAATGAAGGTTTGCCAATGGCCAGCTGCTGCATCGTCACAAAGTCCGTCGCAAGGTCCTCAACCGGTTTGTTGCGCTTGAACAGGTGGCGACTACCAAGCCGTCAGGCATGCCGGGCCAAGACACTATGATGGTCAGGCACACTTGCACTCGAGACTGACCTTGTTGATGCATGTCCATGGCCCGTTGGGTAATGTTGTATAAAGAATGCGAGCTCTATGACGTCCTGTTTTGAGCGCCATTAGGTGAGATCTCACATTAGGTGAGATAATTGTGATCTATTTTTTGAAAAATATCTACATGTTCTAACATTCTAAAAAAATTGTAGACAAACATCAATTGCTGATGTTCAACCTCAAAAGGTTTCATCTCCTAATTCGACATGTATTAATAGAAACAAAAAAGATAAAATTGGGCATGAATAGTGTCAAAGTATTATTCACCCAAAGCTAACACTATTCACATTTGAAATTGTCTTTTTTGAATCTCCTCGTGTACATCAAGTTTTGAGCTGGTTTTTTGGAGTTGTAGACATACCCCGCATGAATGTTATCAAATAATTTCAGATTTTTTCAAAATGTCAAATATGAAATTTTGAAGTTGATCTCACGATCTCACCCAATCAAAGATCTCATACAAGCCTTCCCCATCTAACATGTTCTATGTTTTCTCGATGATGATCGAATCATTTGTTAGCATTCTACTTCTATAGCTTACCCCACTGTACCCACTTTTTAGAAACTTTTCGTCTATTCATCTCCAATCATGGTAGTATAAATAACACAAGAGGTAATAAAAATTACAACCAGGTCCATGGATCACCTAGCGACAACTACAAGCACTAGAGCAAGCGGAAGGCGCACCGTTGTCAGCGCCCCTGCCTCACTGGAGCTGAGCAACCCTTGTTGTAGTAGACAGTCGAGACATCGTCATACTAAGGACCTGTAGGACCAGCGCACCAGAGCAGCAACCATCGCTGATGAAGAAAGTCCTAGATTGGAAGCATCAAACCTATAGAAACCAAAACCGAGACGAACAAAGACCGGATCCAAATAGATCCACCAAAGACCAGCACCGATCGAATCTCTTGAGGTCCAACAGAGACACACCCTTCGACGACACTAGACGCATCATCAAGATGGGGATAGAACGTGGGAGAAATTATTCCTACTAAGGGACATCTCCACCGCCACACAGCCCCAACCAGGACACTAAACCTAACAAGAATGAGAATAGGGTCCCCCCCTGTGATGGCGGGAGGCCGAGATCCTCCACACCTCCATGGTCCAAAGGCACTTAATCCGTCTAGGCTTTGGCAGGCTACCCGCTCACATCACCAAGTTGTATTGGGATGAAGTGGGCATAGGAGGCACACCCACGAGCAGTCCCACTTGCAGCCTGCATACTGCATTATACTATTCGCAAGCCTTTTTCCTATACACTTATCAATGAAATTATTCGCAAGCCATTTTCCTATTGCTAAAAGGTAAGATGATAAATGAAATGATATTAACCATCCGCTACTGATTCAAGACAAATATGCATGGTTGCAATAATATGTAGCAAGCTACCAAATGCATTCTAGAATCATGTTTTTTAATAATTCACTTATCTATTTTCATTATCAATTGGATTTTTGAGTGTCCTAAAAAATATAACATTTTATGAGTGATGCTTATAGGTAAACCAGTTTCCTTGTTTTTTCACATAAAAATTTATGCTCATCCATCTTATTTCATTTGTAATACCTCCATACCAAAATATAAGACGTTTTAGTAGGCTAGTTTAGCCTACTAAAACGTCTTATATTTTAGAACTGATGTAGTATATTAGAAAATTTACCTACACTAAAGAGGAGTTAAGAGGGTTGTTTAATCATAATTATTGATTCATATATCCACTAGTTATAAATGCTTATACATCACTGGTACTCAACATGGCACCGGTAGGGTTTGGGTATGGGTATTACGTGCCCATACCCACACCCATCTCAAAAAAATTTGCCCATACCCATACCCATACCCACACCCCGGGTTTCAAACATTCACATACCCGTACCCAGTGCGGGTAAAAATACCCAAGTAGGTGTGTATACTTGAGCATTTACATCTCACCATTTTGACACATATTGACAAAATTTCAGCAGAAATATACAATATTTCAGCACATATATACAACATTTCAGCACAAATAGACAATATTTCAGCATATCTATACAACATTTCATCATATGTACACATCATTTCAGCATTTCAGTACATAGGCATATATCATTTCAGCATTTCAACATAAATTTCAACATTTTAGCACACACACATACATCATTTCAGCCACTTAAATTTGACACACAAGTTGGTTCAAAACACAACACTAGTGCAAAACCAGGATTTAGCACCGGTTCGTAAGGGACTTTACTGTCGGTTCTGTAACCGGCACTAAAGGGGGGGGGGGCGAACCACCACTAAAGGGCCACCACGTGGCATGAGCCAAGGCCGAGGGCATGGAGACCTTTAGTACCGGTTGGTAACACCAACCGGTACTAAAGATTGGGGTTTTGGTTTTATTTTTTATTTTTCCTTTAATTTTGTCATTTCCATTTAATTTAGAGATTGTTTTTACATTATAATGAGTTGTTAAATCACTAGGTGAAAGTTCCGCAGATTATTTTGAAGTGGATATGGATCGTCCTAAGTGATCAAGTAATATATATGGGTATGGCATATTACTTGAGTGATCATCATCATATTAATATAAAAACTCTTGCATCATATCATTCATCAACAACACTAGCTAGGTAATAATCATCATAGTCATCATTACCACTATTTAATCATCATAGTCATTACCGCTATCTAATCACCACCAACACTAGCTTAAAGAAGAAACATTCACTTGTACCAGAAGCAAAGATATCATCGAGTTCAACATGGTCATTAGATTATAAGCGTTCATAAGACCACAAAAGCAAATCACTTAGAGATTAAGTTCAGGACAAAGAACACGGACATGAGAGGACAAGTACTAAGAGCATGAACTAGCCAATCACTCCTGCTACTCTCTCTCAGGTAAAATAGCATAGAACATGTGTAGCTCTCCTGATTCATCATATTGGAGCATGCAGATGAACCTGTCTCCTAATCGTCTGTTGCGCTTCTCATTGCTTCCCCTAGTACTTCTCTATGATCCTTCACAATTTTGCTCCAGTCTTTCACTATTAAGCATTCCTCGGTTTTAGAAATCCTGGATGCACTCATGTGCGTTGTAGGATATGTCTTGGACGCAAGCTAACCATTGACATGCGACCTTTAGTCTAGATCCACTGAGGCACAACTATCATCAGGAGTCCCTGTTGAAGAACATGCATTGTATAGTAACATACTAGGCAATAAAGTTTATCTTAAAAAATAACATATGCAAAAGATGCACTAAGGACAAATAGTAAAAATCTTACCATCTTGCCTAAATAGATGTGACCATAGTTCAATACGAACACTATTGGTCGCATGTTTTGAGTACTAAGATTTTCGTTCAGGAAAATAATTTCTCTTGATAGCATCAAGATCCTCAAGCCATGAAACATAATGACTCATCTCCTCACAGTTTAGTTCAGCCTCGGGACAATGGACGGTCCTGTCTACCAAGCGTCGGACATGTTTGCTTGAATGGAAATAAGTTGTCAACTATTTTTGAATAAACAATATCAAAGACATAAATATGGTTGAGAAACTCACATAATGGTAGAACTGGAGGCATCTGCACATCGACCCAAATGTCTCTATTACCTTCAATATCATCTTCTGGACAAATATCAAAGGTGATAACCATATTAGGCTCAAATGCATAAGCCTTGCATAGTGCTTCCCAAGTTTTGCATTCAAAATAGGTGTAGGTGTCTGCATTTTACAATTTGACGTTGAAGGTATAACCATGCTCGGTCTTCAAGTAAACTCTCTTTGCCTCCATAGTTTTGTTAGGACTGAAACCTGTCTTATCCAAGACAAAAATTCTTGCATGGCAGGGGATACGCTAGTAGATTAGTAAATATTTAGAATTATAAGTTTAAGCAAATGAAGCATAAGGCATGCTTAATTATGAAAAAAGACTTGTCGTTGTGACTTACTGTATCCACTTTGAAGGTCTCATCCAGCTTGATGCCGAAGCGCCTGTCATCAACTAGGAAATTTCTGCCGCACAGGCCGCGCTCGTCTTTGCAGTATTCGCACATACCAAAATCGTTTTCATCGTCAGACGACATTTCCTATGTTCATATTTCAAACATTAATTGATAAACACTTACTAGTTCTATTAATTCAACTAATTCAACTAGTTTTATTAAATCAACTAATTCAACTAGTTCTATTAAATCAACTAGTTCTACTAATTCAACTAATTCAACTAAGCACTTACTAAAAATAATCTAGTTCTATTAATTATCTTACTAAAAATAAAGTAGCTAATTCTATATAGTAAAATTTTAATTAGATGATCAAATCTCATATACCTAAATTTAATATATCTAATTCATCTAAAATTAATATATCTAATTCATCTATAACTAAAAATATAAAAAACTAACTCATCTAACATTAATATGTAGCTAATTCACCTAATTCATCTAACATTTGACATTAATATCTAACATTTCTATATATATATACATATATAATCATCTAACAATTGACATTTATCTTACATTAATTTATATAAACTAAAAGTATAAAAACTAAAAACAGAAAACAGAAAAAATCATTAAGAAAAATTTGTCTCTTTGTGTGTGTGTACTGTGTGTGTATGTGAGGCCGGCGCCGGCCGTGGTGCGGCGGGGGCTGGGGCGGTCTCGATCTTCCAGTGGGGCGACGCAGCCGGCGATGCGAGGCGACTGGCTGGGGCGGCGACGGGGATGGGCCGGGGCGGCGACGTACGACTGGGGATGGGTCAGGGGAGACGAAGCGGGGACGGGCGGCGCACGCGATCGACGTATGACTGGGATGGGCGCGCGCGACGACGAGGGCAGGGACGGGCGCGCGCGATGGGGGTGGCGACGGGGACGGGCGCCCGTGATGGGGGCGGCGACGGGCGGGACGAAGAAGAAGAAAAAACTAACTGAAATTTCCATAAGTGTTGTATATATAGGAGCGGCCTTTAGTACCGGTTGGAGCCACCAACTGGTACTAAAGGTCAAATTTGGTCACGCCAAGCGGCGGGAAGCGACCCCCTTTAGTATCGGTTGGAGCCACGACCCGGTACTAAAGGGGGTGCACTCCCATCCTGTGGTGCACAAAGTTTAGTCCCACCTCGCCGAGCGAAGGGCAGCCGCGGCTGCTCCTTCAAGCTCCTCTCTAAAGCAGGCTTTTGGGCCTAACTTTGTCGCGCTGCCCTGTGAGCCTGCTGGGCCTCATGGGCCTGCATATCCATGCCCAAGGCCAAGCAGGCCCACTGGGCAGCGCGCAAATATTTTTATATAGTTTTTTTCTTTTTTGCTTTATTTATTTTCTTCTATTTATTTCTGAGTAGTTTTTTTTGTTGTATTTAGAGTTTCTTTGTGAATATTTTTGCTTTAGGTACAAAAAATTACAAAATTTCTATTAGTGCCAGTAGTTTTCAAATTTGAATAGTTTAAATTTGAATTATTTGAAATTAGTGTGAATCACTAGTTTCCAAATGCTGCTGGCCTTCTCTAAATCAACTGGTTTAAAAGTCAATTTTTAGAAGTCTTGCATTCTGCCCATCAATGTCCCATAGGAAGAAACCACCAGATTGGCTACAATCTTCGGATGTCAGGTTGGGTCTCTTCCTTTCACCTATCTAGGTTTACCTGTGGGCACTACCAAACCAAGGGTGCAAGACCTGGTACCTGTGGTGGACAAAGTGGAAAGAAGACTCTCTGCTAGCTCCTCCCTCCTCTCCCAGGGGGCCAGACTGCAACTGCTACTGTTTGTTCTTACCTCCTTGCCAATTTATTTCCTTTGTAGTATTAGCTTGCCAGCTGCTATCATTAATCATCTTGAGAGAATAATGAGGCAATGTTTATGGAGAGGAAACTCTGATACACCCAAACAATCTTTAGCAGCCTGGCCAATGGTTTGTAAACCAAAAGATAAGGGAGGCATGGGGATAATAAACCTTGCAATCCAGAATAAGGCCTTGCTCACCAAACACCTGCACAAGTTTTACAACAAGGCTAATATACCATGGGTTTCCTTGATCTGGGACACTTATTACAATGGAGTGGTCCCTCATGCAACTATTCAGTGTGGATCCTTTTGGTGGAGAGATATCATGAAGTTAAGTGATGTTTATAGAAATCAGTGTGGTATCACAATCAATGATGGCAACACCTCTCTCTTTTGGCATGATACATGGATCTTAGGTGCAAGCCACCAGCCAATTAAAGAGAGATTCCCTAGGTTATTTTCCTTCACACTGGATGATAAGATTTCTGTCAGGAATTTCATTGAGGAATTTGATATTACCGCCTTCTTCCAATTGCCACTATCTCAGGAAGCAATGGATGAATTGGTGTCTCTAAATTCTGATTTATCAACCTTGCAAAGGAGACCTCATGAACCTGATACTTGGTCTTGGACACCTGGTAATGGACAATACTCTGCCAAAAGTTATTACATTATGGCCCATGCACACCTTCCTGATGATGATCCCTGTAAATGGATATGGAAGAGCAAGTGTGTTATGAAAATCAAGGTTTTTGCTTGGCTGATGCTGAATGATAGGCTCAATACGAGGGATATGTTACTCAGAAGGCATTGGAGATCAGAGGAAGATGAGAATTTATGCCCTCTGTGTGTGGCCCAGCTCCATGAGGACAAAGACCATCTATTTTTCAAATGTTCTTTCAGCATCAGAGTTTGGAATTACCTGCAGGTTACCTGGTATGCAGGGCTAGCTCCTCGTGAATGCATCTTGGCTGCCAAGAGAAGCTTCAACCACCCTTTCTTCTTTGAGGTGGTTTACCTTGCTGTCTGGAATATTTGGATCACAAGGAATGACAAGATCTTCAGGAACATCAGGCCAACCTTTGGCAGATGGAAAGCCAAATTCATCCATGACATTACTCGGCACTCCCATAGGATGAAGGCCTCGATCAAGCCACTACCCCTGGATTGGATTAATGCTTTGCCTTAATCATGTGGCAAATGTTGTTGTATATTTGTATATTTGTATCTTTGTACATGTATAGGTAGGCTTCCTGTTTCATAGTTAGATTTTACTTTTTTGTCCTTCCTTGTACTCTCTTGGCCCAAGTTTTAATAAAAGGTTGTGGGGCTGTTGCCTCACAATGTTCAGTCAAAAAAACTAGTTTGTGAATAACTAAACTTTAAAAATAGATTTTTTAGTGATTTTTTTCTTATGTTTAATATTAGTGTGGTTTATCATTATATCCAAATTGCTAATACGTTGAGTTGTAATAAGTTTAAAAAATGAAGTGCCTTTGTAACAGATGAGTTTTCGTCCGAAACCCTGATACTTCAAAAGAGATTGTCCAGTTTGTACACGAAGTGCATCCAGTTTTTGCCGTAACCCTCTCTATTTTTTTGCACATGCTATGTGGATGAAATGATGATACCATGCCAAGTTTCAACCTTTCCAGAGTTCATTTGTAGTGCTTTTCAATATCAGAGTCATTTAGCTCCAAACAAATCAGTAAATGCATGAAAAATAGAAAATGAAGGCAGAAAGGGTTGAAAGTTGATGACGTGGCTTTGAATGGTGCACACTGAACGCAAAAAAATTCTGGAGTTGTAATAAGTTCAAAAAAATGAAGTGCCTTTGTAACAGATGAGTTTTCGTCTGAAACCCTGATACTTCGAAAGAGATTGTCCAGTTTGTACACGAAGTTCATCCAGTTTTTGCCGTAACCCTCTCTACTTTTTTGCACATGCTATGTCGGTGAAATGATGATACCAAGCCAAGTTTCAACCTTTTCAGAGTTATTTGTAGTGCTTTTGATTTTCAAGGTCATTTAGCTCAAAACAAATCAGTTAATGCATGAAAAATAGAAAATGAAGGCACAAAGGGTTGAAAGTTGATGATGTTCCTTTGAATGGTGCATACTGAATGCAAAAAGAGTCTTGAGTTTTAAAACATGTAAAAAGATACATAAAAAATACATTAATCATCAATGATCTTTTCGTGTAGAATCTGAATTGTCAATAGGAATCTTCCCCGATTAAGAACCAGCGAAGGTTCCTATTGCGGCCACAGATCCTACACATAGAGTTCAATGAAGACCAAGTGGTTGTGATAGTTGGAGCAGTAACATATTTAAGGTGGTAAAAACCCTGTAAGGGGAGCGAGGTGGGACTAAAAAACCGCTGCATGGCAAAACTTTAGTACCCGGTTTGTGGCATGAACCGATACTAAAGGGGCTGGTGGGGGCACAGCCTATCACAGACTCTTTACTACCGGTTCGTGGAACTAACCGGTACTAAAGGTTCTCCACGAACCGGTACTAATGAGCGGGTGGGGCAGGGGTTCGACACACAAATAAGTTGGGCAGGATTTGGCTTTGGTGTGTGTGATGGCGCAAGGGGGTGGGGTGTGGTTTGTATTGGAAATTGGAGGGGGTGGGTCATGGGGCGCGGCTGGTCCATCGGTAGATTAGGTTTTTTTTCATCTAAGACAATAACAAATGGGACCTACTTGATAGGGTTATTACTATACGGGTTTAAGGGTTCGAGGGTATGGGTATTACCTTCCCATTCCCGTACCCGCCTTACCCGTTGGGTATGATTTTTTTCCCCATTTATAAACCCATGGGTATTTTAATTTCCCATACCCCTACCCTAATAGGGTTTTTACCCGCCGGGTTTGCGGGTACCCATTGCCATGTTGAACCGGTACATCAAAATGCTAAAGTTAGGGATGTGAGAGTTGTGCTCGTGCACAACATCAGGTGTCCCTTCCTAAGACCTCTTGTAGTGAGAATATCATAAACTATCTATCATATACATAATCCTAGTATATGATACTATGCATTGAGTGGTTAGCAGTCATGGTGAGAGTTAATTTATTCATTTGTATAATCTCAATACATGTTGTAGCTTAAATTTATTTGCAATTAAGTTTTCTCGTTTGATGTGATATGATATTGTATGGTAATATGAGGAACCCTATTTCGCATCATTAATTAGGGCGCCACATCATGTGTCTGTTTAGGTGGTAACGCATGATATTCTTGTGAGGTCCAATTAGCGCCCTGAATTTCACTATGGAACTCACCCCTTGAATTTCATCGCATCCTCCACCTTAGCCATAACTTCCTCCTTTGATTTTTTTCTGTAGATGTGCTATTAACGATAGGCCACATACAAAATCTTAAGAGAAACAATCACTAACGTACAATAGGCTCGCAATGGAGGACACAAAATGGACTACGAGTGGCTGGCGCCCTGATCTTACTAGTGGCGGGTGCCCCGCTCGTCACTTGTAATCCGGTTACCTCTGGCAAGTGTCTATTGTTACGCTCCACTCCAGTGCATAGTACTAACTAGTGGCGAGCATTTCTCCCAACCCAGTGATACGTCTCCAACGTATCTACTTTTCCAAACACTTTTGACCTTGTTTTGGACTCTAACTTGCATGATTTGAATAGAACTAACCCGAACTGATGTTGTTTTTAGCAGAATTGCCATGGTGTTATTTTTGTGCAGAAATAGAAGTTCTCGGAATGGCCTAAAAATCCACGGAGACACGTTTTGGAATTTATAAAAAATACTGGCAAAAGAATCAGCGTAAGGAGGCCCACACCCTGTCCACGAGGGTGTAGGCCGCGCCCACCCCCCTGGGGCGTGCCCCTGCCTCGTGGGCCCCCTAAGACTCCACCGACCTTAATTTCAACTCTATATATTCATGTTCGGGGAGAAAAAAATCAGAGAGAAGGATTCATCGCATTTTATGATACGGAGCCGCCGCCAAGCCCTAATCTCTCTCGGGAGGGATGATCTGGAGTCCGTTCGGGGCTCCAGAGTGGGGAATCCGTCGCCATCGTCATCATGAACCATCCTCCATCACCAATTTCATGATGCTCACCGCCGTGCGTGAGTAATTCCATCATAGGCTTGCTTGACGGTGATGGGTTGGATGAGATTTATCATGTAATAGAGTTAATTTTGTTAGGGTTTGATCCCTAGTATCCATTATGTTCTAAGATTGATGTTGCTATGACTTTGCTATGCTTAATTCTTGTCACTAGGGTCCGAGTGCCATGATTTCATATCTGAACCTACTATGTTTTCATGAATATATGTGATTTCTTGATCCTATCTTGCATGTTAGTAGTCATCTATGATATATTATGATCCGATAACCCCGCAGTGACAATAACCGGGACCACTCCCTGTGATGACCGTAGTTTGAGGAGTTCATGTATTCACTAAGTGTTAATGCTTTGTTCCGGTTCTCTATTAAAAGGAGGCCTTAATATCCCTTAGTTTCCAATAGGAGCCCACTACCACGGGAGGGTAGGACAAAAGATGTCATGCAAGTTCTTTTCCATAAGCACGTATGACTATATTCGGAATACATGCCTACATTACATTGATGAACTGGAGCTAGTTCTGTGTCACCCTATGTCATAACTGTTCCATGAGCAATCACGTCCGACATAATTATCCATCACTGATCCATTGCCTACAAGCTTTTCACATATTGATCTTTGCTTAGTTACTTTTTCATTGCCACTGTTACGATTGCTACAAAAACTACTATTGTTACTTTTGCCACCGTTACTGTTACTTCCATACTACTTTGCTACTAAACACTTTGTTGGAGATATTAAGTCTTTTAGGTGTGGTTGAATTGACAACTCAACTGCTAATACTTGAGAATATTCTTTGGCTCCCCTTGTGTTGAATCAATAAATTTGGGTTGAATACTCTACCCTCGAAAATGGTTGCGATCCCCTATACTTGTGGGTTATCAAGACTATTTTCTAGCACCGTTTTCGGGGAGCATAGATCTATTCTTTGAGTCACTTGGGATTTATATCTGTTGATCACTATGAGGAACTTGAAAGATGAAAGAACCAAGATTTTTCGCTCAACTACGAGGGGAGGTAAGCAACTGCCATCTAGGTCTGCACTTGATTCTTCTTTTGTTTGGAGTAAACTTGCGACACCTACTCCTGCTATTGATTCTAATATGTCGCATGTTATTGATGATGCCACTTCTGCTATGCATGATGCTTATGAAACTACTTCTATGCTTGATAATACTATGCCATTAGGTGAATTTCTTGATGAACAACTTGCTAGGGTTAATTATTGAAACTGATAATATTGATGAAAGTGATCATGAAGATTCTCCCCCTAGATTTGAATTGCCTGATGTGCCTGAGGGTTATGTTATGGATGAAGAAACTGCTAGAGATCTTTTAGCTTGCAAAGATAGATATGATCTTAAGAAACTGTTAGCTAAGCTGAAAGAAAAGTCTTTGAATGCTAGAATGAAAGATGAACCTGCTTTTGCTAGTTAACCTATCTGTATTTCTGATAAGGATTTTGGTTTCTCTGTCGATCCTAAGTTAATTACTTTGGTTGAATCTGATCCTTTTTATGCCTATGAATTTGAAACTGTTGTGGCACATCTTACTAAATTGAATGATATAGCTACCCTGTTCACGCATGAGGAAAAATTCGTTACTACTACATCCTTAAGTTATTTCCGTTCTCATTAAAGGGTGATGCTAAAACCTGGTTTAATTATCTTGCTCCTGGTTGTGTCTTTAGTCCCCAGGATATGATTTATTACTTCTTTGCTAAATATTTCCCCGCACATAAGAAACAAGCTGCCTTAAGGGAAATATATAATTTTGTGCAAATTGAAGAAGAGTGTCTCCCACAAGCTTGGGGGAGGCTTCTCCGATTACTTAATGCTTTGCATGATCATCCTCTCAAGAAAAATGAAATACTTGATATCTTTTATAATGGACTAACCGATGCTTCCAGAGACCACCTGGATAGTTGTGCTGGTTGTGTTTTCAGGAAAAGAAATGTTGAGTAAGCTGAATTGCTATTAAATAATATATTGAGTAATGATAATGATTGGACACTTCCTGAACCAACTCCTAAGACAACTCCAAAGAAAAGGGGTATTCTATTTCTCAGTCCTGAAGATATGCAAGAGGCAAAGAAATCTATGAAAGAAAAGGGTATTAAAGCTGAAGATGTTAAGAATTTACCACCTATTGAAGAAACACATGATCTTAATAACCCAACACAGGTAGTAAAGGTAAATTCTCTCTATAGATTTGATTAAGGTGATATTCCTCGTAATAAGTCTGCTAGCCAATGCTTGGATGAGTTTGATAATTGTATTGTTAAACAAGAAAACTTCAATGCTTATGTTGGTAGACAATTAAAACGTAATGCTTATATGATTGAACACTTGAGTGATTATATGTCTATAGTTAATGGTGACCTTAAACTTATTAGTAAACATGCTTCTATGGTTACCACTCAAGTAGAACAAGTGCTTAAAGCACATGATGATTTTCTCAATGAATTGAATAATAAGGAAAAGGATAATGATGTTAGAGTTTTGACTAAAGGGGGTAAAATGACTCAGGAACCTTTGTATCTTGAGGGCCACACCAAGAGAGTTGAGCAAGATTCTCAGAGAACTAATGTTGATACACCTAGTCCTTCTAAGAAGAAGAAAAAGAAAAATGATAGGACTTTGCATGCTTCTAGTGAACCTGTTGTTGACACACCTGAGAATCCCAATGATATTTCTATTTTTGATGCTGAAACACAATCTGGTAATGAACATGAACCTAGTGATAATGTTAATGATGATGTTCATGTTGATGCTCAACCTAGCAATAACAATGATGTGGAGATTGAACCTATTGTTGATCTTGATAACCCACAATCAAAGAATCAACATTATGATAAGACAGACTTAGTTGCTAGGAAGCATGGTAAAGAAAGTGTAGCGACCAGACCTCAAACAGTCTGATCTCTGTGCTCCGGTGTCATCACTGCATCAGTAATGCTGACACCACACAGTACTCGGAGGATTTATAACAGAGTAGCAATCACACACTTATTACATCGAGTGTCTCAAAAGAGAACTTATTAAAATAAGTATGGCTTAAGGCCATCTAATAACGATAACAGCGGAAGGCTTGGAAGATAAGTGAGTCCATCAACTCCAACGGCATCACTGAGTATAGAACCACGACCTAAAACTCCTTAATCGTCGTCTGAAAAGTCTGCAACATTAACGTTGCAGCCCGAAAACGGGTCAGCACATGGAATATGCTGGCAAGGTAACACATAGAGAATAATGGAATGCAACAGCTATACTATATGCATATTTGGCTGGTGGAAAGCTCTATGGTTACAGTTTTTGCGTAAAGCCAATTTTTCCCTACTTCAAAGGAATAAATTAATTACTATCATGGTGGTTGTTAAACATTGAGAATGGTTGACAGCATTCTCAATCCCAATTAAGTAACATCATTAAAACCCATCAAAATTAATTTAGAGTAACATGTTGAGATTCACATGAAAATCCAGGTACTAGATACTCAAGATGTCCATAACCGGGGACACGGCTAACCATGATTAGTTTGTTACACTCTGCAGAGGTTTGCGCACTTTTCCCCACAAGACTCGATCGCCTCCGTTTGGTTTCTCGCACTACAGGGTGTTTGAGAAACGGATGACCGAGACATAGTCTTTCAGAAGCGCTAGCACCTTACGATCGGGTAGACCGTACCACCTACATCCCCTACATCTGCTAGTCTACCACTGTAAGAGTTCGCACAACTTAGTCAACTATGCCAGAGCCCATAATGGCTTGTGGCTGCACACGGAAGTTTCTAGTATGAATAATCTCATGATCCCTTTGAGCCTGGGTGGCGGTCCAAAGAAAACAGGCAAGTCCTGGAAACCCCAGGTGCCTCAATCCACCCAGATGTGTGTTAGGTTGCCACCTTAGATAAACCATTAATTAACAATCTCACATCTGTCATGGATATCACTCACCCAATCCACGTCTACTAGCATAGCATGGCATAATAAGCAAACGTAGAAGTAACTCCCAAAGGTTTGATAATAAACAGGTAATAGGTACTACCTCATCTACTTCCCATCCCACAATTTAATTAGATCCTAATCATGCAATGTGTGAGGATTGATCTAATGCAATAAAACTGGGTTGTAGAAAAGGTATGATCAAAGTGTTACTTGCCTTGCTGATGATCCGCGAAACCTAGAGATTCGAAGTAACAGGCGGCGCACTCCGGGTATTCTATCGCAGAAAAACAACAAGCATACAATAAGTACTCATCTAATGCACAGGTAAAACTCAAATAGAAGATCTAACTAGAAAGTTCAACTTAAGAACCCTGGTTTGCAAAAAGAATCAAATCGAATGAAGCAAAAGAAATCAAACGGCGAAAAAAAACAACTTCGTTCTAGTAATCTGCATCTAGGGCAAATTTTACAGTAGCAAAAACATGTTTAAGTTGATTATTCGGAAAGAGGGTTTCGAGACAAAACTCCAGGCGCTTGAATCGTCTGATTCTGATAAACGAGCGAAAAGTTATACTAAAACGAAAATTGGATCAAAAATCACGATCAGAAAATAACCGCAGAAAATCCGACGAAAAAGAAAAACGACGAACAGAATTTTTTTTAAACAGCATGGAAAACGAGGCAGCGGCGAACCTCGGGCGGCGCGCAACTCCGGCGGCGGCGGCGGCGGCTGGCTACGGGCTAGGGTTTCGGTGCGGCGCGGCTATGGGCCTGGGCACCAGCGCCTTGCTATTTAAAGGCGCCCCGGGCGGAGTCCCGCTCGGGTATGGCCCATAGTCGGTTTCGCGTTTTTTTATAATTCCGCTCGGAAGAAAAATAAAAAGAAATACTAAACGGACTCCAAAAATCACGAAATAAATTTTCCTGGGTTTCTAAAATCAAGCCCGATAAAGTGAACATTTATCTGGGCCCAAACTACAACTTTGAAAAACGCGCATTTTTCCTAAATTCAAATAAAAATACCGAAAAACTCCGAAATAAATCTTATTTGATTTTTTATTAAATCCCCAATATTTCTATATTTTGGGAAAGTCATTTTATTCCCTCTCTCATATTTTTGTAATAGAAATAATTGATGATAAAATAAATAAAATCAAATGATCCTGTTTACATAATTTGAGAAAACTCAAATATGTAAATAACGAAATCCCCAACTCTCTCCGTGGGTCCTTGAGTTGCTTAGGATTTTCTAGGATCAAAACCAAAAGCAAAATAAAATATGATATGCATGATGACCTAATGTATAACATTCCAAATTGAAAATTTGGGATGTTACAAACCTACCCCCCTTAAGATGAATCTCGCCCTCGAGATTCGGGTTGGCTAGAAAATAGGTGAGGGTGGTCTTTGAGCAAATCTTCCTCTCGCTCCCAGGTGGCTTCATCCTCCGTGTGGTGGCTCCACTGAACTTTGCAAAACTTGATAACCTTGCTACGAGTAACTCGGCTGGCAAACTCGAGAATCTTGACTGGTTTCTCCTCATAGGTCAAATTGTTATCCAACTGAATTGCTTCCAATGGCACTGTGTCTCTCAAAGGTATGTCAGCCATCTCCGCGTGACACTTCTTCAACTGAGAAACGTGGAAACACATCATGCACTCCTGTTAATCCTTCTGGCAATTCCAACTTGTAAGCCACTTCTCCCATACGCTCCAAAACTCGATATGGTCCTACAAATCGTGGCGCTAACTTCCCCTTAACTCCAAAGCGCTTAATCCCTCGAAGTGGGGATACTCGAAGATAAGCTCTATCTCCGACTTCGTAAACTGTCTCCTTGCGTTTAGAATCTGCGTAGCTCTTCTGCCTGGACTGGGCTACCTTGAGCCTATCGCGAATCAACTTCACCTTCTGTTCAGACTCCTTAATCAAATCTGGTCCAAACAACTGGCGGTCTCCAACTTCGTCCCATGACAACGGTGTCCTGCACCTCCTTCCGTACAAAGCTCGAAAGGGGCCATCTTCAAACTGGTCTGATAGCTATTATTGTAAGAGAACTCTGCATATGGCAAATTATCGTCCCAACTAGATCCATAATCTAGCGCACAAGCTCTCAGCATATCCTCCAAAATCTGATTGACTCTCTCAGTCTGTCCATCTGTCTGCGGATGAAAAGCTGTACTAAATTCTAGCCTAGTACCCAAAGTCTCATGCAACTGCTTCCAGAACTTTGAGGTAAACTGGGTTCCTCTATCTGATACGATGCTCCTCGGAACTCCATGCAAACATACGATCCTGGTCATGTATATCTTTGCCAACTTAGCACTGGTGTAAGTGGTCTTTACTCGGATAAAATGAGCTACCTTCGTTAATCGATCAACTACGACCCAAATCGAGTCATAGCCTGAACGAGTCCTTGGTAATCTCGTGATAAAATCCATGCCTAGCTTATCCCACTTCCATTCGGGTATCGACAATGGTTGCAACAATCCTGCTGGCTTCTGATGCTCTGCCTTTACTCTCTGACATATGTCACAAACTGCTACATACTCTGCAATATCCTTTTTCATTCCGGTCCACCAGAAAATATCCTTCAAATCCAAATACATCTTGGTATTTCCTGGGTGAATCGAATACGGTGAATCATGTGCCTCTTGCAGAATCAACTCCTGATTTTCGGGTTATTGGGCACGTAAACATGGTCTTCAAACCATGGGGTGTCGTGCTCATCCTCGCGAAATCCTTTAGCTTTTCCTTTGCTTAGTTTCTCCTTTATAGCGACAATCTCTTTGTCAGTTTTCTGAGCTTCCCTGATTCTGTCCATCAAAGTTGACTGAATTTCCAACGTTGCTACATAGCCTCTCGGAACTATCTCCAAACATAGCTCACGAAGATTTTTTGCTAACTCCTTGGGTATTTCTCCCGTCGTTAACCTATTGACATGGCTCTTGCGGCTTAACGCATCAGCTACTACATTAGCTTTTCCGGGATGGTAATGTAATTTCATATCATAATCCTTGATAAGCTCCAACCATCTTCTTTGTCTGGGGTTCAACTCCTTCTATGTGAAAATGTACTTCAAACTCTTATGATCCGTGTACACCTCACAATGATTTCCAATGAGGAAATGTCTCCATGTCTTCAATGCATGCACTACGGCTGCTAACTCCAAATCATGCGTAGAATATTTCAATTCGTGAGGCTTCAGTTGTCGTGAAGCATACGAAACAACTCTCCCTTCCTGCATAAGCACTGCTCCAAGTCCTCAACATGAAGCGTCGCAATACACCTCATAATCCTTGGTTTGATCTGGCAAAATCAACACTGGTGAGGTAACCAAACGTTTCTTCAATTCCTGAAAACTTGCCTCACACTCATCAGTCCATTTGAACTTAGTATCCTTCTTCAACAACTCCGTCATAGGCTTCGCAATCCTTGAGAAATTCTCAATAAACCTTCGGTAGTATCCTGCGAGTCCAAGAAAACTCCGGATCTCTCCAACTGTAGTTGGGGCTTCCCACTTGGTCACGGTTTCAACTTTAGCGGGATCTACTGCTATACCTTCTCCAGATATAACGTGCCCGAGGAATCCTACTTCCTTCAACCAAAACTCACATTTGCTGAACTTGGCATATAATTGATGTTCTCTGAGCTTTCCAAGTACCAAACGCAAATGCTCCTTATGCTCCTCTTCATTCTTCGAATATACCAGGATATCATCAATGAACACTATGACGAACTTATCCAAAAACTCCATAAACACTTTGTTCATCATGTTCATAAAATAGGCAGGCGCGTTAGTCAGTCCAAATGACATAACAGTATCCTCATATAGTCCATATCTTGTGGTAAAAGTTGTCTTCGGAATATCCTGTTCTCGAATCTTCAACTGATGGTACCCTGATCGCAAATAGATCTTGGAAAACACTTTAGCTCCTTGCAACCGATCAAACAGATCGTTGATCATTGGTAGTGGGTACTTGTTCTTGATTGTTACTTCATTCAATCCTCGATAGTCAACAACCATCCTTAACGATCCATCCTTCTTCTCTACTAGAAGTACTGGTGATCCCCAAGGCGAAGAACTTGGGCGAATATATCCCTTATCCAGTAACTCCTTAATCTGCTTCTTAATTTCCACCAAATCTTTTGCTGGCATCCTATATGGTCTCTTCGATATTGGCCCAGTGCCTGGCAAAAGCTCAATCAAAAACTCAATGTCTCTATCCGGTGGCATGCATGGCAACTCTTCGGGAAATACATCAGGAAAATCCTTTACCACTGGTACTTCCTCCTGCACAACTCCTGTTAGGCAATTTACTTGTGTCCTCTTTGGTACATGCCGGGATACATACTTGATCCTTCTCCCTTCTGGTGTGGTAAGCAAAATTGACTTACTAGCACACTCAATATTCCCTTCATACTTTGATAACCAATCCATGCCTAATATCACATCCAATCCTTGAGATTCCAATACTATTAGGTCTGAGGGAAAAACATAGTTACCAATCCTTAATGGTAACCGATCAGACCATAGACTTGCCACATACTCTGCTCCTGGCGAGGTTACTAACATGGGTGACCTAAGGGCTTGGGTTGGTAGGTTATACTTATCCACAAATCCCCTTGATATGTATGAATGCGATGCACCAGTATCAAAAAGAACGAGTGCAGTAAATGACTTAACCAAAAACTTACCTATTACTGCATCGGGCTGAGCTTCAACCTCCTCCACATTAACGTGGTTCACCTGTCCCCTGTTGAAAGGGTTCGGCTTCTTCCCAGAACTTCCATTGCCATTTTGGCCTTCAGGACATTCATTGGCATAATGTCCTGGCTTCGAACACTTATAGCAAGTGACGTGGCTCAAGTCCTTCTTGGCTGGGGTTGATGGGGTGTTGCGGTTATGGCCATTGCTTCCTCCATTCCCATTACCATTCTTGGTGCCATTGTGATTGTGCGAGCTACCTACTCCATGGGTATGCTAAAAATGTCCTCCTGTTCTAGGGGTAAAACGAGGCTTCTGCTGAGCTCCTGAATTATACTTTCCTTGTCCATACTTCCTCTTGCGGTTCTCAATTTGCTGCTGCTTCCCTTCAATCATAAGAGCACGATCTACCAACTCCTAGTAGTTGTTGAAGGTGACTACCATCAACTGCATACTCAACTCATCATTCAATCCTTCCAGGAATTTCTCCTGCTTAGCTGCATCCGTAGCAACGTCATCTGGGGCATAACGTGCTATCTTACTAAACTCCTCCACATACTGGCCAATTGTCCATCCTCCTTGGTGCAAGTTACGAAACTCACGCTTCTTCATGGCCATTGCTCCTGCTGAAACATGGGCAGTACGAAAAGCCTGCTGAAATTGGTCCCATGTGACAGTGTCGACTGGGAAGGTGGCTGTGAAATTCTCCCACCAAGATGTTGCGGATCCTTCTAACTGATGTGCGGCAAACTTAACCTTCTCCACATCTGTGCATCCTGCTGTGGTCAACTCCCTAGCTATCTTGCAGAGCCAATCATCTGCTACTATCGGCTCGGTGCTACTGGAAAACACCGGCGGATTCAGCCTAAGAAAACGGGCTAAGTGGTCAACAGGTGGTGGTGGTGGTGGGTTGTTGTTGTTGTTCCCCTGATTCTGATTCTGAACTAGCAACTGCATCAAGGTGTTTTGCTGCTGGATCAACTGGGTGAGCTCCGGCGGAAAGGCAAATCCGGGGTCACGTCTCGGAGGCATCTGAGGGTTTAGAAAAGATGAGATATAAGAATAGAGGGGGTCTAAAGAGAAAGCACTACCCATATGCACATGAGGCAAAAACAAACAATTCATTTCATTCAAACAAACAAGGCATACAATCGATCTAACTATCACAAAGTGCTCGGACTACTATATTTACATGGTGGACTACTACTACTGATGAGGTGGTCTACTAGAAATATTCTACGGTTGTAGACTCCATGATATCTACTCCTGCTTCATCCACATAGTCATCATCGCTACTATCTTGTTCCGAGTCGGTGCCGTCGATGATGATGTAGTCTTCCGGGCTAATCTCCTTGGGTTCCTTGTCTTCATCTACTGGTGTCGGGCCTCCCATAAATATTCCAATCTTCTTTGTTAGGTCGGCATTCTTATCCACCAATACTTCAATTTCTTCTTCATAATCTTCGCGTGTAGCCTTGAGTTCTTCCTCCAGTTCCTTGATTCTAGTCTTAGCCTTCTTCAGATCTATCATGTCGGCGCACATCTGATTCTCCTGTCGTCGAATGTGCTGGTTTAACTCCTGAATAAAAGCTGCAATTAATCTATCTTTCCTGGTGCTGATCATCTCCCAGTGTTCATCTCGGCACCCACAAATCTGGTAGATAGTATCCTTAAGATCCTTGCGGTAGACTTCTCCAATGCGTCCCATGGCGATGTGAGCTGCCATGCTCTTTCCTAGACTCCAAGTTGGTGCATCAAAAGAAAACTCTATGGGCTCAGTGACTGGCATGAACGTCCTTCCTGGAACTTGAACTTGAATCATCCAGCGCTCTTCTTCAGGTAAAGTGGCGTTGGAGGTTCCCGTGAAGCTGGGTACTCCTATGTTCAGGTATCTAGTGACTTCCTTCAAGTGGCGTCCAAAGGGTGTATCTTCGTCCGGTTGTGTGAACTTGTTCCTTGCATCCGCCATCCTAAAGAGTAGAAAAGATGAGAAGTCAGAAGAGAAGAGAGTGAGTAGTGATCTAGGTCTTTAGCTTAGTGGTCGTGTCCTACAGTCAGCGTGTGCTCTGATACCATCTCTGTAGCGACCAGACCTCAAACAGTCTGATCTCTGTGCTCCGGTGTCATCCCTGGATCAGTAATGCTGACACCACACAGTACTCGGAGGATTTATACCAGAGTAGCAATCACACACTTATTACATCGAGTGTCTCAAAAGAGAACTTATTACAATAAATATGGCTTAAGGCCATCTAATAACGATAACAGCGGAAGGCTTGGAAGATAAGTGAGTCCATCAACTCCAACGGCATCACTGAGTATAGAACCACGACCTAAAAACTCCTTAATCATCGTCTGAAAAGTCTGCAACATTAACGTTGCAGGCCGAAAACGGGTCAGCACATGGAATATGCTGGCAAGGTAACACATAGAGAATAATGGAATGCAACAACTATACTATATGCATATTTGGCTGGTGGAAAGCTCTATGGTTACAGTTTTTGCGTAAAGCCAATTTTTCCCTACTTCAAAGGAATAAATTTAATTACTATCATGGTGGTTGTTAAACATTGAGAATGGTTGACAGCATTCTCAATCCCAATTAAGTAACATCATTAAAACCCATCAAAATTAATTTAGAGTAACATGTTGAGATTCACATGAAAATCCAGGTACTAGATACTCAAGATGTCCATAACCGGGGACACGGCTAACCATGATTAGTTTGTTACACTCTGCAGAGGTTTGCGCACTTTTCCCCACAAGACTCGATCGCCTCCGTTAGGTTTCTCGCACTACAGGGTGTTTGAGAAACGGATGACCGAGACATAGTCTTTCAGAAGCGCTAGCACCTTACGATCGGGTAGACCGTACCACCTACATCCCCTACATCTGCTAGTCTACCACTGTAAGAGTTCGCACAACTTAGTCAACTATGCCAGAGCCCATAATGGCTTGTGGCTGCACACGGAAGTTTCTAGTATGAATAATCTCACGATCCCTTTGAGCCTGGGTGGCGGTCCAAAGAAAACAGGCAAGTCCTGGAAACCCCAGGTGCCTCAATCCACCCAGATGTGTGTTAGGTTGCCACCTTAGATAAACCATTAATTAACAATCTCACATCTGTCATGGATATCACTCACCCAATCCACGTCTACTAGCATAGCATGGCATAATAAGCAAACGTAGAAGTAACTCCCAAAGGTTTGATAATAAACAGGTAATAGGTACTACCTCATCTACTTCCCATCCCACAATTTAATTAGATCCTAATCATGCAACGTGTGAGGATTGATCTAATGCAATAAAACTGGGTTGTAGAAAAGGTATGATCAAAGTGTTACTTGCCTTGCTGATGATCCGCGAAACCTAGAGATTCGAAGTAACAGGCGGCGCACTCCGGGTATTCTATCGCAGACAAACAACAAGCATACAATAAGTACTCATCTAATGCACAGGTAAAACTCAAATAGAAGATCTAACCAGAAAGTTCAACTTAAGAACCCTGGTTTGCAAAAAGAATCAAATCGAATGAAGCAGAAGAAATCAAACGGCGAAAAAACAACTTCGTTCTAGTAATCTGGAACTAGGGAAAATTTTACAGTAGCAAAAACATGTTTAAGTTGATTATTCAGAAAGAGGGTTTCGAGACGAAACTCCAGGCGCTTGAATCGCCTGATTCCGATAAACGAGCGAAAAGTTATACTAAAACGAAAATCGGATCAGAAATCGCGATCAAAAAATAACCGCGGAAAATCCGATGAAAAAGAAAAACGACGAACTGATTTTTTTTTTTAAACAGCACGGAAAACGAGGCAGCGGTGAACCTCGGGCGGCGCGCAACTCCGGCGGCGGCGGCGGGCGGCGGCGGTGGCGGCTGGCTACGGGCTAGGGTTTCGGTGCGGCGCGGCTATGGGCCTGGGCACCGGCGCCTCGCTATTTAAAGGCGCCCCGGGCGGAGTCCTGCTCGGGTACGGCCCATAGTCGGTTTCGCGTTTTTTTATATAATTCCGCTCGGAAGAAAAATAAAAAGAAATACTAAACGGACTCCAAAAATCATGAAATAAATTTTGCCGGGTTTCTAAAATCAAGCCCGATAAAGTGAACATTTATCTGGGCCCAAACTACAACTTTGAAAAACGCGCATTTTTCCTAAATTCAAATAAAAATACCAAAAAACTCCGAACTAAATCTTATTTGATTTTTTTATTAAATCTCCAATATTTCTATATTTTGGGAAAGTCATTTTATTCCCTCTCTCATATTTTTGTAATAGAAATAATTGATGATAAAATAAATAAAATCAAATGATCCTGTTTACATAATTTGAGAAAACTCAAATATGTAAATAACGAAATCCCCAACTCTCTCCGTGGGTCCTTGAGTTGCTTAGGATTTTCTAGGATCAAAACCAAAAGCAAAATAAAATATGATATGCATGATGACCTAATGTATAACATTCCAAATTGAAAATTTGGGATGTTACAGAAAGAGAACCATCGGTTCAGAAATCCATGCCTTTTTAGATAAAAGGCATACGCCCGACTTTATAAATAAAGCCACCAGGCAGAGTCACAGAGCAAGCACCAAGCCAACAAAGTATCACAGAAACAACTAACATAGTACGGATACATGGCTACCTAGCCAATCATGGCACACAGGCCAACAACGAAACCATAAGGGAGGGGAGACTAAGCCATCATTCGGGATCGTCGCAACAGGGAGGAATCCGTAGACGGCATCTTGGATACCATCGCATCAAAAGCCTCGAGGTCCGCCTCCTTACTCAATAATATCCACTGCTGCAAGAAGACACTAGATTTAAATAAGGAGCTCACAGGGTTAGCCGGAAAGATATGTTCTTGAAATCCAAGCCTTTTCCTCCTAAACCATCCAAGAAAAAAGATGATGAGGATTTTGAGCGCTTTGCTGAAATGATTAGACCTATCTTTTTACGTATGTGTTTAACTGATATGCTTAAAATGAATCCTTATGCTAAGTATATGAAAGATATTGTTACAAAGAAAAGAAAGATACCGGAAGCTGAAATTTCCACCATGCTTGCCAATTATACTTTTAAAGGTGGAATACCAAAGAAACTAGGAGATCAAGGAGTACCAACTATACAATGCTCCATTAAAAGAAACTATGTTAAAACTGCCTTATGTGATCTTGGAGCCGGTGTTAGTGTTATGCCTCTCTCTTTATATTGTAGACTTGATTTGAATAAGTTGACACCTACTGAAATATATTTGCAAATGACCGATAAATCAATTGCTATACCTGTCGGTATTTGCGAGGATGTGCCCGTTGTGGTTGTAAATGTCACTATTTTAACGGACTTTGTTATTCTTGATATTCCCGTTGACGATAGTATGTCGATTATCCTTGGTAGACCATTTTTGAATACTGCAGGGGCTGTTATTGATTGCAACAAAGGCGATGTCACTTTTCATGTTAATGGTAATGAGCATATGGTACACTTTCCGAGGAAACAAACTCAAGTTCACAGTATTAATTCTATTGGAAAAATTTCAACGATAACTATTGGAGGTTTTGAATTTCCTATCCCTACTGTCAAGAAAAAATATGACATTCTTATTGTTGGGGACATGCATATCCCCGTTGAGGTAAGTTAGTGTTATTAAAAAATTCTTCGGTTTCATGTTATTCGGAAAGAGTTTGTTAACAAGACTTGATCAACCTTGTTAGTGGATTCCTTTTGATGAGCATGAGATGGATGAAGTTTAGAAAGCACAATTCTCTGTACCCTCCTTTCACTTTTTGTTATTTAGATTAAATAAAGCAAGAATGGTATTTTCTGTCTGTTTTCTGAATTATCCTTGCAATAAAAATACCCCAAAGATAAAAGTTCTCTAAATGTCCTGAAAATGATATATGATTTTGGTAGAATATTTTAGAATTACTTGCACTGAGAACACACCAGGGGGCCACACCACTTGGCCACGAGGGTCCAGGGCGTGCCCACCCCCCTGGGGCGCGCCCCCTGCCTCATGGACCCCCTCCACTTCTTCCATCACCCACACACTCCGTCTTTCTCTAGAAAAAAATCATGCCATAGCTCAAATCCATGTTCTAGCTCATCTTGCTACCATTTTTGATCTCCTTGCTCAAAGCTTCATTCACAAAACTGCTTTGGGGGATTGTTCTTCGGTATGTGACTCCTCCAATGGTCCAATTAGTTTTTGTTCTAGTGCTTTATTTATTGCAAATTTTTGCTGCTTAGGTGACCATGTTCTTGAGCTTGCATGTCAAATTTATGTGGTCAAAAGTAGTTTTAATGCATGATATGGCCTCTAGGCACTTGTGGGAGTAGTTTCTATCAATTTTGTTGAGTTTGGTTCACTTTTATTTTGAGTCACTAAAAAATTTCAGAGAAAGAAAATGTTTAGGAAAATGTACCAAGGTGGTTCCTCAAGGAAGCAAGGTCCAAGGCTTGCGATACGTGAGCCGGATGATGATCCACCAAGGGAAGCTCAAGTGCGGCCTTGTGAATGGCCGTCAGAGGAGTTTATGGTCCAGGCAGGCATCAAGGATGAATTTGATGCGTATATGCATAATGCTGATCTTGAGGACTTCGTGTCAGATAAGTGCCGGCAGTACCACTACCTAACTGATTCCTTTGTGAGAAGGTTTAAATTTACATCCTCGCGCAATTCTCACACTGTTTTATTTGATCTTTATGATAAATCATATACCATGGACCTAGAAGATTTTAACACTGCTTGTAAACTCCCGCACTGAGGCAATGTTAGTGAACCTCGCAAATCTGAATATAAAGACTTTCTTGCTGGTATCACTATGGGAGAATCTAGGGAAATCACACAAGCTACCATAGGGAGCATTCATTTCCCTTCCATACATTATTTTGCTCTCTTCATTGGTAGATGCATTAACGGTAAAGATGAGGCTTGTCACATGTGCATTCCAGATCTTAGTGTCCTCAAGTGTGCGGTATTAGGTGATAAACAATATAACTTGGGGGCCATTGTTGCACGAAGGTTGCATGTTAACGGTATAAGTGGAGATTTGTTTTGTGGAATTTATGCAACTCATGTAGCTAATTATCTTAATGTGCCCATACATGCAAATGATATGGAATTGCCTCCTGCTTGTCTAGATTATAATGCTATGGTTCACCATCAGTTTGTTGAGAGGAATGAACAGTTCCTCCAATACCAACTAATCTTTGACAGAAGGCGCATTGTCCATGTTGCCCTCCCTGCTCCTACTTTCTTTGACTTTCAGGCAAAAAGGAGATATGTTATAACCAGGGAGGAAGTGAACGGATATGAGAGGAGGACGGGGGCAGCTCGCCTCCAAGCTGCAGCTCGTCAGGCAGTAGCTGCTGCATCTCAGTACGATCCTAGCTACAATTTTGGATATCCACCAGGCCAGCAGTGGCCATAGACCAACTTAAGCCAAAAGCCTGAGCTTGGGGGAGTACGTATTTCTCACCTACATTACATCGATGTTCACACACTCATTCTAGTTGTCGGTGCTCATACTTTTTCATTGTACTATCCATGCTAGTTTATTTTCTTTTCTAAGCCTTCTTCTTGTGTGTTTGAAAAACCTTAAGAAAAACCAAAAAAATAGTTGTAACTTTTAGCTAGTTTACTTTCCATGCTTGTAGTAGTAGTAATTAAAAGAAAATCCAAAAAGATTCCGCGTTCTTCTTTTGCTTGTTGGGTGCTTTCCCGTGTAAATATTTTTATTTCTTTTCTTTGGGGTCGAGAGGAGAAGAACATGATGAAAATGTTGAGTGGATCTCATATGCATTATTATTGATTTAACCAAGAGCCCATGTTACCTTGTCTTCTCCTTTGTATTAAATGCTCGCAGATTCCAGCTTAGTCCAATGTGCGTGCACTATTATTATTGTCCACACCGTTCGGTCGTGCAAGTGAAAGGCAATAATGACGATATATGATGGACCGATTGAGATGAGAGAAGCTGGTTTGAACTCGACCTATCTTGTTTTCTAAATATGATGAGTTCATCGTTCCTGATTCAGCCTATTATGAACGAAACATGTTTGCAATGACAATTGGAGATTATAGTTGCTCATGCCATGCTTAATTAGCTAGGAGTTTATAATGGTTTACCTTGCGTGCCAACATGCTATTAAAATGGTTGTGATGTGGTATGATAGGGTGGTATCCTCCTTTGAACGATTCGAGTGGCTTGACTTGGCACATGTTCACGCATGTAGTTGAAACAAAATCAACATAGCCACCACGATATTTATGTTCATGGTGAATTATATCCTACTCATGCTTGCACTCAGTGTTCATTAATTTTAATGCATGTTCATGACTGTTGTCGCTCTCTAGTTGATCGCTTCCCAGTATCTTTCTAGCCTTCACTTGTACTAAGCGGGAATACTGCTTGTGCATCCACTTTCATAAACCCCAAAGTTATTCCATATGAGTCCACCATACCTTCCTATAAGTGGTATCTACCTGCCGTTCCAAGTAAATTTGTATGTGCCAAACTCTAAACCTTCAAATGAAATTTTGTTTTGTATGCTCGAATAGCTCATGTATCAACCAGGGCTGTCTATATCTTCCATGCTAGGTGGATTATTCTCAAGATGAGCGGACTCCGCTCATCATTCATGAGAAAATGGTTGGTAACCGGGATGCCCAGTCCCATGCTCAAATCAAAATAATTGCAAACCAAACTCCCCTAGGATTGTTGTTAGTTGGAGGCACCCGTTGTTTTGGACAAGCCATGGATTGATGTTTGTTGGTGGTGGGGGAGTATAAACTTTACCATTCTGTTTGGGAACCGCCTATAATGTGTGTAGCATGGAAGATATCGAGATCTCTTGGTTGTTACGTTCATAATTAAAGTATGCCACTCAAAATATTATTTATCTCTATTTCAAAACTTGAGCTCTGGCACCTCTACAAATCCATGCTTCCCTCTACAAAAGGCCTATATATTTACGTTTATGTTGAGTCATCATCCTCTTATTAAAAAGCGCCAGTTGGAGAGCACCGCTGTCAGTTGCATGCATTGCTATTAATTTACATTGAGTATGACTATGACTGGATCTCTTTTACCATGAATTACAATGTCTAGTCAGTCCTTGATCTTCAGAGGTGCTCTGCATTTATGTTTTGCGGTCTCAAAAAGGGCTAGCGAGATACCATCTTGTTATATAATATTATGATTGTTTTGAGAAAGTGTTGTC
Organism: Triticum aestivum; assembly: GCF_018294505.1. NCBI lineage: Eukaryota > Viridiplantae > Streptophyta > Magnoliopsida > Poales > Poaceae > Triticum > Triticum aestivum. Next base: position 157,397,151 of record NC_057806.1, read on the forward strand.
ATCCGAGATTTATTATTATTGCTTGCTGGTTGATTATGCCATTGATATGAGTAAACATGAGACCTAAATGTTATTGTGGATATGGTTAGTTCATAATCTTTGCTGAAAACTTGAACACTGGCTTTACATATTTGCAACAACAAGATCAAACAGAGTTTGTAAAAGTTTTTCTTTATCACTTTCAGTTTGTCAACTGAATTGCTTGAGGACAAGCAAAGGTTTAATCTTGGGGGAGTTGATACGTCCCCAACATATCTACTTTGCCAAACACTTTTGATCTTGTTTTGGACTCTAACTTGTATGATTTGAATGGAACTAACCCGGACTGACGCTGTTTTCAACAGAATTGCCATAGTGTTATTTTTGTGTAGAAATAAAAGTTCTTGGAATGACCTGAAAATCCACGGAGACACATTTTGGAATTTATGAACAATACTAGCGAAAGAATCAGCGTAAGGGGGCCCACACCCTGTCCATGAGGGTGCAGGGCGTGCCCCCTGCCTCGTGGGCCCCCTGAGACTCCACTGAACTCAACTCCAACTCTATATATTCACGTTCGTGGAGAAAAAAAATCAAAGAGAAGGATTCATCACGTTTTACGATATGGAGTCACTGCCAAGTCCTAATCTCTCTCGGGAGGGCTGATCTGGAGTCCGTTCGGGGCTCCGGAGAGGGGAATCCGTCGCCATCGTCATCATCAACCTTCTTCCATCACCAATTTCATGATGCTCACCGCCGTGCGTGAGTAATTCCATCGTAGGCTTGCTGGACAGTGATGGGTTGGATGAGATTTATGATGTAATCGAGTTAGTTTTGTTAGGGTTTGATCCCTAGTATCCATTATGTTCTAAGATTGATGTTGCTATGACTTTGCTATGCTTAATTCTTGTCACTAGGGCCCGAGTGCCATGATTTCAGATCTGAACTTATTATGTTTTCATGAATATATGTGAGTTCTTGATCCTATCTTGCAAGTCAATATTCACCTACTATGTGTTATGATCCGGTAACCCCGAAGTGACAATAATCGGGACCACTCCCGGTGATGACCGCAGTTTGAGGAGTTCATGTATTCACTAAGTGTTAATGCTTTGTTCCGGTACTCTATTAAAAGGAGGCCTTAATATCCCTTAGTTTCCAATAGGACCCCGCTGCCACGGGAGGGTAGTACAAAAGATGTCATGCAAGTTCTTTTCCATAAGCACGTATGACTATATTCGGAATACATGCCTACATTACATTGATGAATTAGAGCTAGTTCTGTGTCACCCTATGTTATAATTGTTGCATGAGGAATCGCATTCGACATAATTATTCATCACTGATCCATTGCCTATGAGCTTTTCACATATTGATCTTTGCTTAGTTACTTTTCTGTTGCCACTGTTACGATTGCTACAAAAACTACTATTGTTACTTTTGCCACCGTTACCGTTACTTCCATACTACTTTGCTACTAAATACTTTGTTGTAAATATTAAGTCTTTCAGGTGTGGTTGAATTGACAACTCAACTGGTAATACTTGAGAATATTCTTTGGCTCCCCTTGTGTCGAATCAATAAATTTGGGTTGAATACTCTACACTCGAAAACCATTGCGATCCCCTATACTTGTGGGTTATCACCCACCACTGGTAAGATCACCAATGGAAAAATAGCGTAGTCGCGGCAACATATTTGGCTACCATGATAGTGTTTTTTTCGTGTTGTGGCAGCATTTTGAACTTGATCATCATATTGCATTGCATTACATTCATAAATTCTTGCATAAAAATCCAAACATGATCCATGTAATGCATTACATCAAGGACGACTAATCCGCCTGTTTTGCAATTGGAGATCCAACCTCTAGCTAGAAGAGTCCATTTAACTAACTCACCGGTCATGGGCATCATGGTTGGACTTAGACTCAGCCACATCCACAACCTCTCCTCCGGGTTCATCATTGTCTCGATGCACATCATGAGGTCGTTAAATCGCTTCTCTGCTATCTTCTGCATCACGGGAAGACCAAACTGAGTCACTGGAATGTTGTTGATCCAAGCGAACATCACCTCCTCGAGCCACTCTGCCCAATCTATATCCGGCTATCTAGTGTAGACTGGTAGATCTTCTCCATGTCCATCACAAATACCCCTTCCCACAAATCTCATAATCTCATATGTCGTTATTAGCACGTAGCAAAAATCAAAAGATAACATACATACACATCAATATACATGGGTATGTATGCCACATTCCATTGAAGACACTATAATAAAGGGTGTCAAGCAAAGAAAATATCACACGAAAATAAAGAAGTACAGGACACGTACATGAGGTACATCTTGGAGCATGACAACAGCGACGTGCGTGACAAGGCCACAAAGCAGCTCAACCAATACAAAATCCCTTTGTATAGGAGGAACCCCGCGGGCGACGCAGGCAGCAACGGCGACGCGGCGTCATGCGCACAGGGGGAGAGTCCCTCTGAGATTGGACCTCTCTTCTCTCTGCTTCTTTGTTTTCTTCTATGTTTGGCTACTATTTATGAGGTCAACTACTATTTCTTAAATATCCGGAGATTCATATAGCTCTGATCATGCTGAAATGTTAATACGATTTCCCCTCATAAATTAGTTTTCTTGCGACGAAAAAAGGACCCCAACTGACATAGGGGTTGGCCATGCAGGCATGGCACATAGGTGAGGCCAAGGGCGCGGCACCTGTCCTTGTGGTGCCCTCGTGGCTCCCTGGCCTCCATCTTTTGGATACATAAGTCTTCTATTCCATACCCCCCCCCCCAAATAGAAAAGAGGAACTCACATTTGACATCTATAATACCTAAATAGTTATCTATTTCTCTTGACCTGCAGCATGTCCACCTCAATGATCAGCCATGTCAGTACACATATCATGTGTTTCAGTTTGAGCTCTCTCTCAGGTTTGAGCAGACAGAGTTTTTCTTCGTCTGGTCTTCTTCTCACTAACTCCTCTCACGCACAAATGATTCCACCACTCCTGGACTCACCCAATCTATTAATGCAAGCATGTTACACTACTCACAATGAAAGTAACATAGGTGGTAACATCACACATATTTAGACAAAATAGATGATGTGGCAAGTAATTAATGCAGAAAAAAGTGATGTGGTAACATAGCTAGTTAGACTAGTCAAAGTGGGGAGTAACTTAGAGTAGTAACATGCATATGTTATTAGTCTATGTTACTACCTTCACAGTGGGTAGTAACATATGTGTTTTGTCATGCATCACTTCATTTATTAGGTTTAAGACTCATCTTTTCTTGATATATGTGATGTTACAGTAACTAGGTATGTTACCACATGCCTCTTTTTCTTTATTAATTACATGTCACATCATCTATTTTGCCTAGATAAATGTGATGTTACCACCTATGTTACTCTCACTGTGGGTAGTCTTAGTAGTAGTATGAGTAATATCACACATACCAAGACAAGATGAGTCTATAACTTAATAAATAAGATGTTGCATGACACCACACATATGTTTACTCCTCATTGTGGAGGTAGTAACATACTCCACCACGCGGACGGCAAGCCAGCACAACTGCATCATGCCTATGTTTAGGTCGGGGACTCATCGATAGGTGTTAATGCTTGCATCCAATTGTGGCGGCCACGGCAGCCGTAAGGCCAACTCCACCGCGCGACCCTATCATGTCCGCCCCCGTCCGCTTGGGGTAAAATGGACGAAAAGCGCGACCCAGTGCACGGCCTCAAATGGACAAATGTCCAGATTCCGTCCGTTTTCGACCCATCCCCGGCCCAAATTTGTGCTCGGTTTGGGGTGAAACGGACGCGCGCGGACGGCCTGGACGCACGCCCTTGTCCCCCCCCCGTGGCCCGCCCGTCGGGGACACTAGCAGTCCCTCCGCTCCCAATGGTTCCACCCTCTCTCTCTCGCCCCGCCCCGCCGCCGGCGCCACCGCTATTCTCTGGCCGCCTCCTCACCGCGCAGCCTCCGGCCGTCCCTACCAAACCACTTCTAGACATGACCGCCACCATGCCCGTGCTGTGGCCGTAGTTTTGGCCGTCGATCAGAGGTTTGGCCGTCGACGTCTTTGCCGGCCGCAGAGGGGACAGGACCGTCGGCGACGCACCAAGGCATCCTCGGCAGCTTCCGATGAGAGCTCCACAGTGGCCAGTAGCCGGCCGGCAACCACCCCTGCGGCGTTGAGGTGATCATCGCGGCCTCTTTGCCACCACGCCTGCAAGGTGTTCGGCATTTTGCCCACAAAGGTATGGACAGTGGAGACGAGTTTTTCTTCCATCACTTCCTTTATTCATCGGACGATTCGTCGTCGGATGATGAAGATATTATGGTGGCTGCACTGGTCGTTCACGACCACATTCAACGGCAGCTTCCTCGGTACAGGGGGTCACTCCCTGGCCACGCCCTGCTCTATGTTGATTACTTTGCCAACACCCCTCTCTTCAAGTCGGATAAATTCCGTCGCCGTTTTCGAATGGCTAGGCATGTGTTCAATCATATCCGAGAGGGAGTGGTTTCTCATGACCCATACTTCGAGTGCAAGACGGATGCCCTTGGCAAGCTTGGATTCTCCTCTTACCAGAAATGCACCGCGGCCATCCGCATGCTTGCATATGGAATTCCAGGCGATCTGGTGGATGAGTATGTGCGTATGAGTGAGACAACATGATTGATGTCAATGTACAAGTTTTGCCAGGATGTGATCGAGGTGTTTGGCCCAAGTACTTGAGGCAGCCAACTGCCGCTGATACAGAGAGATTGTTGGCGACCAACGCAGCTAGAGGCTTTCCAGGCATACTTGGCAGCATAGATTGTATGCACTAGGAGTGAAAGAACTGTCCATTTGCTTGGCAGGGCCAGTACAAAGGGCATGTCAAGGCTTGCACTGTCATATTAGAAGCGGTGGCATCACAGGATCTTTGGATATGGCATTCTTTCTTCGGCATGGCAGGTTCTCACAATGATATCAACGTGCTGCAGCGTTCTCCAGTCTTCGCGAGGCTTGCAGAAGGCCACTCCCCACCTGTCAACTTTGAGATCAACGGCCACCATTACAACAAGGGATACTATCTAGCAGATGGTATATATCCTCAGTGGTCAACTTTTGTGAAGACAATCTCGAAACCCCAAGGTGAGAAGAGAAAGAAATTTGCCCAAATGCAAGAGAGTGTTAAAAAGGATGTGGAACGTGCTTTTGGTGTGCTTCAATCCCGGTGGGGTATCGTTCGAAACCCTGCACTGTCATGGGATGAAAGGAAGCTTTGGGAGGTGATAACTTCTTGTGTGATCATGCACAACATGATCGTCGAGGACGAGCGTGATGAGAGTATCTTCGACCAATGATTTGACTATCAAGGTGAAAATATTGAGCCCCTGCACCAAGACCCGGCCACATTTGAACAGTTTGCCCAATTCCACCGTGAGATGCGTGATTGACACACTCATTTGAATCTTCAAAATGACTTGGTTGAGCACGTGTGTGATCACATTGGCAACCAATAGATGTATTGGTCCATTTTATGTTTAGTCAAGACAATTTCGATTTGGTTGTAAAACTATTTTATTAAAGACAATTTTAATTGAGTTGTAAAACTATTTTAATTTTCAGACAAGTATTTGGGTTGGAAACTAGTTTTGATGAAAATTTGGGCATTTTTGGCCCTGACGGACAGGATGGGGCAAAAGGATGCGGCCGCGCGCTAGGCGCACGGCCACCGCATCCCAGTACACGCCCGGACACGGCCCCAAATCCCTACCCAAACGGACAGAATCCGGACAAAACGGACGTCCGTTTAGGGTTGCGCAGTGGAGTTGGCCTAAGAGGCGTACTGGCAATGATGTCGTCCATTAGCAGAGAGAGGCGCTTTCCCTCAGCCTGACTCCGGACCGAGAACATCGCTAATGTCGTACTTGCTTCCTATCAACCTCTTCCTTTCCCTCGCCTCTAATGTTGATTCCCTCGGGTACTCCGAACTCTTACTTCCTCCCCTCTCCCAAATCCCATATACTCCCTCCGTCCCGAAATATTTGTCGGGGAAATGGATAAAAATTGATGCATCTAGATCTAAAATACATCTAGATACATCTATTTTTCCGACAAGTATTTCTAGACGAAGGGAGTATATATTAGGTTTTTGTTGACAGAGTGTGCTGATGCTTAGGCCTGTATTGGTTTGGTCTGGACGAGACTTGCCATCTTGCCGTACGGGCCTACTAGGCATCTTTGACTCACGTTGGTTACGGGAGCAGCAACAACCTCTTGTAGGCCATGCGTCTCTCTTGCCCCATATTTTTGAGTATTTTGTTGGTTTGTCCTCATGTTTTCACGTTTCCGGTAGGATGTGACTTTTTCTATAGAGAAATTCGGCCTGTTTGGACTCTGTTTTTTGTTCAGAGTAGTGTTTCCGGTGGTACATGAAGATTTTATGTATCTCCAGTGGTTGTTTATCCGATTCATACTATAGTTTTCACTGTCCCATATCAGGTAGAAGGTGTGTTTATGTTCCATCAGATATTAATTGCTACATGCAATACTCAGTTATCCAGAGCAATCTCTCTTGCTTGCAGCAACAAAAGTTGACAAGAAAAGAATATTGTTGAATAATTAATTATTATATATTGTTTCTTTAGTCTTATACGTTGCATCTTTCGTGGACCTGAATACCTATTGATTCACAATTATCAACATGTATTTTCAGTCTGATAGTACAGACCGTTTTCTTCTCAAACCTTGATATTTTACAGTTTATCACAACCTTCTATATTTTCAGTCTATATTGTTGCACGGTTATTGACAGGTAAAACTCACAGATCATTTTGTTACCTCTAATAAGTTCTAACATAATGCCATACGTATGAAGATCAGCTCATTTTGGTTGCCTGTTGATATGAGTTTGTTTCTTTACTGCTGTGCACGGTATGTGTTATTTTCCAACTTTCATTTGGAATCATATACTACAGTTCATTTTTCAGTGCAACAGCATAAAAAGGGCCATAAAAAAGATACAAGGTGAGATTGTTCTTACCTATGTTCATTTGTACATTTCGTAAAGTTTGTTTCATAGACTGAGATTTGTACATTTGGATCATAGACTGTAGCTCATTTTCTAATAGCAGAATAAAATGATCAAAAAAGAAAGTGAGCAAGGTGAGACGGTTCTTACCTGTATCTATCTTTGTTTGTACATGTGATTTCTTTAAACCTTTTGGAGAACAAACATCCCATAACACACTGATACATGAATACATCTCAATTTTCTATGACACTACATGAGCCCGTATTCTATCATGTAATTGTAAAATTGATCCCGACTAACTATCTTTCCTTCACATGCAAGCTTGCACATCATTACAATCGAAACCACGAGGTCCATCAACACTTGGTCTCCTGGCCTAAACTCCTGTTCATGATGTATGATCTATCCATTGGCATATTCTATTGATTGTGTTTGATCAATGTAACCATCATAGATAATCAGACTTTGCTTATGATTAAGAACTTATTTGTGTTAGTACCTTTGCATCGTCTCTCATGATTTCTTGGTGGCCATGACATAAAATATTGAGAATTAACTTAAACAAAAGATATTTCATGTTGTAACTATTACACCATGCATTTTAACTTTCCATTGTTTTGCTCTTTTTTTTGCTGTTAACTTCTGTTTTGTTTCTCAACTACTCAGATTATCTATAAAAGTTCTCGAGGATTCCCGCCGCAATGCGCGGGGTATTTTCTAGTTGGATAAATGGGTTATAGTCCAAATAAACAATATACAATTTTGCCAAAAGTATGTAAAAATGGTATGATAATAACATGAAAAATCAAAAATCATAGAGATGCTTGAGATGCATCCGTGTGTACCAAAGGATTTGATTTTGGTCATCACCTATATTAACAACAATCTGAACCACATGCTTAACCTTGTAGGAAACAAACTTTTCTGATCAGGCTACACAACAATACATGACAACACACATCATCTATGCCTAATCTGATCAAACACCGAATCTTTACCATACTCCTACCAAAACTCCCCCCAAAAGCTCACACTTTCATCTATGTCGTTGGCGCAAACACCATCGAGCACACCCTATCAAAACCCTAGCGGGACATGACCAAGCAGGGGAGCAGAGAGGGCGGGCAACTCGATTTCGTACAATAGTTCAGAGGAAATTCGCCGATGCCACGAGGACGTGGCTCCATGCAGTGCAGTCACTCTGTCGTGCGTCTCCAACAGAGGAGACGAAAAGGCAACACCGAAGATGATCATGCGCAGGGGTTTGGGGCGCTTTATCGGTGCCAATGTGACCATTCACATAAGTACAGGGTTTGGCATGAATTCCCGCCTCCCCATTCTCAATCAGGACCGCAGCACCTGCTCCCCTGCCGATGTGGCGTACCACGCGGCTGTTTCAGACTAATTTGTATGAAAATTACACCACGGTGCAAGTTTAGTGACCCACTTGTCTCAGTTTTCAACTTTTTATGAAATTGCTCCGGCAGTGCAAGTTGGTGTACTTTAGGTGAATTTAACTCCTTTATGTTATCACTCTACTTGTTACATAAGTAAATTTGCCTTTCAGATGCATCATGTTACTACTCCCACTATGGCGAGCATGCTGGGCGCCACCGAAAGTGAAGTTTTTTGCTTGGATCCTTAGCCGCACCCCGCTCCCCGCTCCCTAGCCGCACCGGTGGCCACTCCGGCCCCGGCGGCCACCACAGCCTCTAGCCGGCCGCCTCCCCGGCCCCGATAGACATCTTCCCTCCCCCCTGGCGGCCAGCACCTGGTGCCGCGCTGGCTCGCCTCTAGCCCCTCCTCCGTCGGATTTGACTCCGTGGCCTCCTCCTACCGTGGCGCCCTCCTCGCCTCCCCTGCCCCCCCCCCTCCACCGGCAACCTCCAGGCCGGCCCTCCGCCCCACCGGCTCGGACCGCGGTCGGAAATCCACCGCGTCGCCCCGCCGTCGGAGGAGCCATGGCAGATGGCCCGGGACCACCGCCGGAAGCGCCCGCGACAGCCTCGCCCCCGTCCGCGCCGCCCCGAGGCGCCCCCGGGTTCTCGCTCCCCGGCCGCGGCCAGTGGCGGGTGTCCCCGCTGCCTCTCCCCTGGCCACCCGCTCGTGGACTGCCACAAGGACATCCACTGCCGGCGGTGCAGGTTTTTCGGTCACAAGGCATGCGCTTGCACCGTGCCCCGTGCCTCCCTCCGTCCGGCCAAGCGACCATGTGCCGCGCCACTCTCCCCAGCGTCCAGCTCCAACGGTTCTGGTCTCCCCGTGTCCTCCGGGCAGGCCTCACCATCCACGTCACCGGGCCCCTCCCCACGCCCCTCGTCGACGTCCTCGGGCGCGGCTCCGCCCTCGCGGGTGTCTTCCTCGCCCTTGTTCGCGGCGCCGTCCCCGCGACCCTCATTGTTGTCCTCCGCTGCGGCAACCTCCTCCTCCTCGGGCACTCCCACTATCATGTCTGGCCACCCCTCCCTCCGTCCCGCCTTAGCGATGTGCTTCCTCCCTCACTCCGACGAGATCAACGTCGCCGAGACTGCACTCCAACGCGCTCTGGTGGCCACGGCCGGCGGTCACCGTACTAGCGTCTCCTACCCTGATGTCACGGGGCTGGTCAACGGGCGCTTCGACATCCCCGCAGACGAGTTTTCGGTCCACCGTCGCGGCCCGGCGCAGTTCTTAATTCGGTTCAGGAACATGGAGGATCGTGCCCGGGTGGCTGCGGGAGTCGCCCGCGTGCCGCGGTTCCGTCTCCTCATGCATCCGTGGTGCCGCCTCACCGGCGCTGAGGAGGTCACTCTCCGGTTCAAGGTCGACTTGGAGATCTTCGGCATCCCGGAGCACGGGTGGCACCGTTCGTCTGTGGTGACTCTGCTCGCGCCGTTCTGCGAGGTTGATGAGCTCGCCCCCGAGACCAGCAGCGGCGCCGACATGTCCGTTTTCCGCCTCTCGGCGTGGACTCCCGACCCCGACATGATTCCTCGGACTTCTGATCTCTACCTCCCGGAGCGAGATGCGGTGCTCCCTGGTGCCAACCCCGACGTCGCCGAGCGCTTTGCGTTGGGGGTCCTGCTACGTCTTGAGCTTGCATTGGTTTTCCCCGAAGAGGAAGGGATGATGCAGCAGAGTAGCGTAAGTATTTCCCTCAGTTTTTGAGAACCAAGGTATCAATCCAGTAGGAGGCCACGCTCAAGTCCCTCGTACCTGCACAAAACGATAGCTACTCGCAACCAACGCGACTAGGGGTTGTCAAGCCCTTCACGGTCACTTAGGAGAGTGAGATCTGATAGATAGAATATTTTTGGTATAAAGATGCAAAGTAAAAAGTAAAACCAAAGTAAATAGAAAAACAATATTAAAGTGATGGAGATTGATATGATGAGAATAGACCCGGGCACCATAGGTTTCACTAGTGGCTTCTCTCAAGAGCATAAGTATTGTACGGTGGGTGGACAAATTATTGTTGAGCAATTGATAGAATTAAGCATAATTATGAGAATATCTAGGCATGATCATGTATATAGGCATCACGTCCGTGACAAGTAGACCGAAACGATTATGCATTACTCCACTCATCGACCGCTATCCAGCATGCATCAAGAGTATTAAGTTAAAAACAGAGTAACACCTTAAGCAAGATGACATGATGTAGAGAGATAAATTCATGCAATATGAAATAAACCCCATCTTGTTATCCTCGATGGCAACGATACAATATGTGCCTTGCTACCCCTTCTGTCACTGGGTAAGGACACCGCAAGAACGAGCCCAAAGCTAAGCACTTCTCCCATGGCAAGAACTACCAATCTAGTTGGCCAAACCAAACGGATAATTCGAAGAGACTTGCAAAGATAACCAATCATGCATAAAAGAATTCAGAGAAGATTCAAATATTATTCATAGATAGACTTGATCGTAAACCCACAATTCATCGGTCTCAACAAACACACCGCAAAAAGAAGATTACATCGAATAGATCTCCACGAGAGAGGGGGAGAACTTTGTATTGAGATTCAAAAAGAGAAGAAGCCATCCAGCTACTAACTATGGACCCGAAGGTCTGAGGTAAACTACTCACACTTCATCGGAGAGGCTATGATGATGTAGAAGCCCTCCGTGATGACGGCCCTCTTCCGGCGGAGCTCCGGAACAGGCCCCAAGATGGGATCTCGTGGATACAGAAAGTTGCGGCGGTGGAATTAGGTTTTTGGCTCCTGTTCTGATCGTTTGGGGGTACATGTGTATATATAGGAGGAAGAAGTACGCCGGAGGAGCAACAAGGGGCCCACGAGGCAGGAGGGCGTGCCCTAGGGGGGGCGCGCCCCCCACCCTCGTGACCGCCTCTTTTGTTCCTTGGAGCAGGGTCCAAGTCTCCTGGATCACGTTCGGTGAGAAAATTACGTTCCCGAAGATTTTATTCCGTTTGGACTCCGTTTGATATTCCGTTTCTTCGAAACACTGAAATAGGCAAAAAACAACAATTCTGGGCTGGGCCTCTGGTTAATAGGTTAGTCCCAAAAATAATATAAAAGTGGAAAATAAAGCTCAATATAGTCCAAAACAGTAGATAATATAGCATGGAGCAAACAAAAATTATAGATACGTTGGAGACGTATCAGGCATCCCCAAGCTTAATTCCTGCTCGTCCTCGAGTAGGTAAATGATAAAAAGAGAATTTTTGATGCGGAGTGCTACTTGGCATAATTTCAATGCAAATCTTCTTAATTGTGGTATGAATATTCAGATTAGAAAGATTCAAGACAAAGGTTTATATTGACATAAAAAATAATAATACTTCAAGCATACTAACAAAGCAATTATGTCCTCTCAAAATAACATGGCCAAAGAAAGTTATCCCTACAAAATCATATAGTCTGGCTATGCTCCATCTTCCCCACACAAAGTATTTAGATCATGCACAACCCCGATGACAAGCCAAGCAATTGTTTCATACTCTAACTTTTGCAAAACTTTTTTAATCTTCACGCAATACATGAGCATGAGCCATGGATATAGCACTATGGGTGGAATAGAATGGTGGTTGTGGAGAATACAAAAGAAGAAGATAGTCTCACATCAATTAGGCGTATCAACGGGCTATGGAGATGCCCATCAATAGATGTCAATGTGAGTGAGTAGGGATTGCCATGCAACAGATGCACTAGAGCTATAAGTATATGAAAGCTTAAAAAGAAACTAAGTGGGTGTGCATCCAACTTGCTTGCTCATGAAGACCTAGGGCAATTTGAGGAAGCCCATCATTGGAATATACAAGCCAAGTTCTATAATGAAAGATTCCCACTAGTATATGAAAGTGATAACATGAGAGACTCTCTACTATGAAGATCATGCTGCTACTTTGAAGCACAAGTGTGGTAAAAGGATAGTAACATTGTCCCTTCTCTCTTTTCTCTCTCATTTTTTTATATATTTTTTATGGCCTTTCTCTTTTTTTATTTGGGCTTCTTTGGAATCTTTTTTTTGTCCGGAGTCTCATCCCGACTTGTGGGGGAATCATAGTCTCCATCATTCTTTCCTCACTGGGACAATGTTCTAATAATGATGATCATCACACTTTTATTTTTCTTACAACTCAAAAATTACAACTCGATACTTAGAACAAAATATGACTCTATATGAATGCCTCCGGCGGTGTACCGGGATATGCAATGAATCAAGAGTGACAAGTATGAAAATTATGAACGGTGGCTTTGCCAAAAATACTATGTCAACTACATGATCATGCTAAGCAATATGACAATGATGGATGTGTCATGATGAACTAGATGATGGAAAGTTGCATGGCAATATATCTCGGAATGGCTATGGAAATGCCATAAGAGGTAGGTATGGTGGCTGTTTTGAGGAAGGTATATGGTAGGTGTATGATACGGGCGAAAGTTGCGCGGTATTAGAGAGGCTAGCAAAGGTGGAAGGGTGAGAGTGCGTATGATCCATGGACTCAACATTAGTCATAAAGAACTCATATACTTATTGCAAAAATCTAGAAGTTATCAAAGCAAAGTACTACGCGCATGCTCCTAGGGGGATAGATTGGTAGGAAAAGACCATCGCTCATCCCCGACCGCCACTCATAAGGAAGACAATCAATAAATAAATCATGCTCTGACTTCACCACATAACGGTTCACCATACGTGCATGCTACGGGAATCACAAACTTCAACACAAGTATTCTTTAAATTCACAACTACTCAACTAGCATGACTTTAATATTATCACCTCCATATCTCAAAACTATTATCATGCTTCAATCTTTTCTTAGTATTCAACACACTCAAAAGAAAGTTTCACAAATCTTGAATACCAAGCATATTATTATTAAGCAAATTACCATGCTATTAAGAGACTCTCAAAATAATTTAAGTGAAGCATGAGAGATCAATAGTTTCTTTAAAACAAATCCACCACCGTGCTCTAAAAGATCTAAGTGAAGCACATAGAGCAAAATTACTTAGCTCAAAAGATATAAGTGAAGCATATAGAGCAAAATTATAACGCTCAAAAGATATAAGTGAAGCACATAGAGCAAAACTACTTAGCTCAAAAGATATAAGTGAAGCACATAGAGTATTCTATTAAATTTTAGTTCATGTATGGCTCTCTCAAAAGGTGTGTACAGAAAGGATGATTGTGGCATACTAACAAACAAATACACAAATAATACAAGACGCTCCAAGCAAAACACATATCATGTTGGTGAATAAAAATATAGCTCCAAGTAAAGTTACTGATGGAAGTGGACGAAAGAGGGGATGTCTTCCGGGGCATCCCCAAGCTTTGAATTTTTGGTGTCCTTGGATTATCTTGGGGGTGCCATGGGTATCCCCAAGCTTAGGCTCTTGCCACTCCTTATTCCATAATCCATCAAATTCTTACCCAAAACTTGAAAACTTCACAACACAAAACTCAAAATAGAAAACTCGTGAGCTCCGTTAGCGAAAGAAAACAAAAGACCACTTCGAGGTACTGTAATGAACTCATTTTTTATTTATATTGGTGTTAAAACTACTGTATTCCAACTTCTCTATGGATTATAAACTATTTTACTAGTCATAGATTCATCAAAATAAGCAAACAACACACGAAAAACAGAATCTGTCAAAAACAGAACAATCTGTAGTAATTTGTAGCTAGCGCAAGATCTGGAACCCCAAAAATTCTAAAATAAATTTCTGGACGTGAGGAATTTATCTATTAATCATCTTAAAAAATAATTAACTAAATATAACTCTTCAAATAAAAATAACAGCAGTTCTCGTCAGCGCTAAAGTTCCTGTTTTTTACAGCAAGTTCAACAAGACTTTCCCCAAGTCTTCCCAGCGGTTCTACTTGGCACAAACACTAATTAAACACAAAAAACACAACAAAAACAGAGGCTAGATAATTTATTTATTACTAAACAGGAGAAAAAATCAAGGAATAAAAATAAAATTGGGTTGCCTCCCAACAAGCGCTATTGGTTAACGCCCCTAGCTAGGCATAACAAGCAAGAATAGATCTAGGTATTGCCATCTTTTGTAGGCAATCCATAAGTGGCTCTCATGATAGTTTCATATGGTAATTTTATTTTCTTTCTTGGAAAGTGTTCCATGCCATTTTTTAATGGAAATTGAAATCTAATATTCTCCTTCATATCAATAATCGCACCAACCGTTCTAAGGAAAGGTCTAACAAGAATAATAGGGCAAGAAGGATTGCAATCTATATCAAGAACAATGAAATCTACGGGCACATAATTCCTATTTGCAACAATAAGAACATCATTAATTCTTCCCATAGGTTTCTTAATAGTGGAATCCTCAAGATGCAAGTTTAGAGAGCAATCATCAAAAATACGGAAATCTAGCAAATCACACAAAATCTTGGGAATAGTAGAGACACTAGCACCCAAATCACACAAAGCATAAAACTCATGATCTTTAATTTTAGTTTTAGTAGTTGGTTCCCACTCATCATAGAGTTTTCTAGGGATATAAACTTTCAACTCAAGTTTTTCTTCATAAGATTGCATCAAGACATCAATAATATGTTCGGTGAAGGCTTTATTTCGACTATAAGCATGTGGAGAATTTAGCACGGATTCTAACAAGGAAATACAATCAATTAAAGAGCAACTTTCATAATTAAATTCCTTGAAATCCAATATAGTGGGTTTAGCAACATCTAAATTTTTATTTCTTTCAATCCCACTTTCATCAATTTCATCATTAAGATCTAAATACTCCGAATTTTCAGAACGCCTTCTAGGTAAAGGAAGATCATATTCAGTTTCATCAAGATTCATATTGTAAAACAAAGATTTAATTGGAGACACATCAATAAATTTTAGATCTTCATCATTATTTTCATAGGAATTGGAAGAACACGCTTTAATAAAGGCATCTTTGGAAGCACGCATCCTAGCGGTTCTTTCTTTACACTCATCAATTGAAATTCTCATGGCTTTTAAAGACTCATTGATATCATGCTTAGGTGGAATAGATCTAAGTTTTAAAGCATCAACATCAAGAGCAATTCTATCAACGTTCCTAGCCAAATCATCAATCTTAAGCAATTTTTCTTCAATCGTAGCATTAAAATTCTTTTGCGAAGAAATAAAATTCTTTAATATTAGATTCAAAATCAGAGGGCATCTTATTATAATTTCCATAAGAGTTGTTGTAGAAATTCCCATAATTATTAGAAGGATTACTAGGATATGGCCTAGGATTAAAATTCCCTCTATAAGCGTTGTTACCAAAATTATTCCTACCAACAAAATTCACATCCATAGATTCATTGTTATTCTCAATCAAAGTAGACAAAGGCATGTCATTAAGATCAGAAGAAATACTCTTAGTAGCAAATAATTTCATAAGTTCATCCATCTTTCCACTCAACACATTAATTTCTTCTATTGCATGCACTTTTTTATTAGATGATCTTTCAGTGTGCCATTGAGAATAATTAACCATAATATTATCTAGGAGTTTAGTAGCATATCCTAAAGTGATTTCCATAAAAGTACCTCCCGCGGCTGAATCTAAAAGATTTCTAGAAGCAAAATTCAACCCGGCATAAAAATTCTGTATAATCATCCACAAATTCAAACCATGAGTAGGGCAATTACGTATCATTAATTTCATTCTCTCCCAAGCTTGTGCAACATGTTCATATCAAGTTGTTTAAAGTTCATAATATCGTTTCTAAGAGAGATGATCTTAGCGGGAGGAAAATACTTAAAGATAAAAGCATCTTTGCACTTGTTCCATGAATCAATACTATTCTTAGGCAAAGACAAAAACCAAGCTTTAGCACGATCTCTAAGCGAAAAAGGAAATAGCTTCAATTTAACGACATCATTATTGACATCTTTTTTCTTTTGCATATCACATAAATCAACGAAGCTATTCAGATGAGTAGCGGCATCTTCACTGGGAAGGCCGGCGAATTGATCTTTCATAACAAGATCCAACAAAGCAGTATTAATTTCACAAGATTCAGCATCGGTAAGAGGAGCAATCAGAATGCTAAGGAAATCATTATTATTGGTATTGGTGAAGTCACACAATTTAGTAGTATCTTGAGCCATCGCGACAAACAAGCAATCTAACACACGAGCAAACAAGAGCAAACGGGCAAAAGAGGCAAATAGAGAGGGAGGATAGAGAGAGAGAGGGCGAATAAAATAGCAAGGGTGAATTGGGGGGAGAGGAAAACGAGAGGCAAATGGCAAATAATGTAATGCAAGCGATAGGGATTGTGATGGGTACTTGGTATGTTGACTTTTGCGCAGACTCCCCGGCAACGGCGCCAGAAATCCTTCTTGCTACGTCTTGAGCTTTAGTTGGTTTTCCCCGAAGAGGAAGGGATGATGCAGCAGAGTAGAGTAAGTATTTCCCTCAGTTTTTGAGAACCAAGGTATCAATCCAGTAGGAGGCCATGCTCAAGTCCCTCGTACCTGCACAAAATGATAGCTACTCGCAACCAACGGATTAGGGGTTGTCAAGCCCTTCACGGTCACTTACGAGAGTGAGATCTGATACATATAATATTTTTGGTATTTTTGGTATAAAGATGCAAAGTAAAAAGTAAAAGAAAAGTAAATAGCAAAACAATATTAAAGTGATGGAGATTGATATGATGAGAATAGACCCGGGGGCCATAGGTTTCACTAGTGGCCTCTCTCAAGAGCATAAGTATTCTACGGTGGGTGAACAAATTACTGTTGAGCAATTGATAGAATTGAGCATAATTATGAGAATATCTAGGCATGATCATGTATATAGGCATCACGTCCGTGACAAGTAGACCGAAACGATTCTGCATCTACTACTATTACTCCACTCATCGACCGCTATCCAGCATGCATCTAGAGTATTAAGTTAAAAACAGAGTAACGCCTTAAGCAAGATGACATGATGTAGAGAGATAAATTCATGCAATATGAAATAAACCCCATCTTGTTATCCTCGATGGCAACGATAGAATACGTGCCTTGCTGCCCCTTCTGTCATTGGGTAAGGACACCGCAAGATCGAACCCAAAGCTAAGCACTTTTCCCATGGCAACAACTACCAATCTAGTTGGCCAAACCAAATGGATAATTCGAAGAGACTCTCAAAGATAACCAATCATGCATAAATGAATTCAGAGAAGATTCAGATATTATTCATAGATAGACTTGATCATAAACCCACAATTCATCGGTCTCAACAAACACACCGCAAAAAGAAGATTACATCAAATAGATCTCCACGAGAGAGGGGGAGAACTTTGTATTGAGATTCAAAGAGAGAGAAGAAGACATCCAGCTACTAACTATGGACCCGACGGTCTGAGGTAAACTACTCACACTTCATCAGAGAGGCTATGATGATGTAGAAGCCCTCCGTGATGACGGCCCTCTTCCCTCAGAGCTCCGGAACAGGCCCCAAGATGGGATCTCGTGGATACAGAAAGTTGCGGCGGTGGAATGAGGTTTTTGGCTACTGTTCTAATCGTTTGGGGGTACGTGTGTATATATAGGAGGAAGAAGTACGCTGGAGGAGCAACGAGGGGCCCACGAGGCAGGGGGGCGCCCTAGGGGGGCACCCCCCACCCTCGTGACCGCCTCTTTTGTTCCTTGGAGCAGGGTCCAAGTCTCCTGGATCACGTTCGGTGAGAAAATCACGTTCCCGAAGATTTTATTCCGTTTGGAATCCGTTTGATATTCTGTTTCTTCGAAACACTGAAATAGGCAAAAAAAACAGCAATTCTGGGCTGGGCCTCCGGTTAATAGGTTAGTCCCAAAAATAATATAGAAGTGGAAAATAAATCCCAATATAGTCCAAAACAGTAGATAATATAGCATGGAGCAATCAAAAATTATAGATACGTTGGAGACGTATCAGGTCCCGCGTTATCCAGTGACCATCCATGTGACGCGCTACACCGACTTCCGCCTGCCTGCTCTGGCGCCGCCGCCACTGCCCCCTTCGAACGACGACAACCCCTTCAATGCGCCCCGGTCGCCGCAGTGCCCCGCTGCCTGACTGAGACACTACGACTTCCCGCGTCGGTCCAGAAGCTCTGGTGATGCACGCCGTCACTCTGGCCCTGCCAACTCCGGCGCCGGTCAGCGTTCTCGTCGTCGGTGCCGCCTCGCCTCCCCTATTAGACTGGCACGGGATCCTTGGAGTCCACCCGCTGCATGCTGACGTCCCCCCTCCCCTCCCCCCCCCCGCGCCTATGCAAAAAGCCGCCTCCGTTCAGCTAAAAGCCGCCTTGACCGCAACTCGGGCTGTGCGACCCGATCTCCCGCCCCGGCTGTGCCCGCGCGACCCACCCCCACGCCGCTACTGCTGACATTCTGGCCCCACCAAGATTTGGATGGATCTCCCTCCCCTGGCTGCACAACTCGCGAGGCTTCCTTGACCCCATCCTCGCTCCAAGACAAGGCAAATGCTGATCTAGGCCTGGCATCCCCTACCAACGGGCGGTTAGCGGATCAGGAGAGCGTGATTCCCCCTCTCCCTTATTCGCCGCCTGCAGATCCCGATGCTGGGCTGGGCCATGCCTCCCCGACCAACAGGCAGCCAACGGATCAGGAGAGCTTGATTCCCCCTCTCCCCGATTCGGCGCCAGGGAGGAAAACGGGGCCATCGTGTGAGCGGAAGCCTCAGGATCTGCTGCATGCACGCCCTCTCCCAGCCAGCTCTCTGTTGCGACCCCCTCTTCCTGCCAGGTGTCCAAGCCCTGCTCGCCCCGGCCTTACTGGACCATGCAGGCACCGCTCTAGCTACCTCCGAGGACTGCACTCTGCAAGATTTTATTCTTGGGATCCAAAGCCGTGACGCACCAATTCTCCCCACCCTTGGCCCCAAGAGGAAGAGGAAAGATCTCCCGCCCAACTTTAGCCCGAGAAGGAGTCATCAGATCGCTAAGAATGACCGTGGACTAGACTCCGAGGCAAAGGCCAAGAGAGTGCTCCTACTCCGGCTCGGCCTTGTCCGCGATCGCGAGCCTATATCTTCTGCTGCCATGGAGCACTACAGCAAGATCTTCGAGCAGCCCCTTGCGGAGGACATTGTTCAGGCCTTTGCGGACTACTACGGCTGGCACATTCCCGCCAGCAGCTTGGCTAGCAACACCCCCACAGCGGCACACGACACGGCCGTGTACTAGCTCCACTCCTCCGCCACCCACGGACCCCTTTCCTCCTTATGGATTGTAATCTTAAGGTTGTTTTTTGGAACGTCCGCGGTCTCAACTGCAGGGCCAAACGCAACGCTGTGGGCTCCGTTATTGTTTCGGTTTCTCCCACTATCATGTGTCTCCAAGAGACCAAGCTTGATTCGGTCTCCTTGCCGCTCGTCATTGAGACCCTTGGCCCCGGCTTCGCCGACTTTTTCTCCCTGCCGGCTATGGGCACCCGTGGCAGAATTCTACTCGCTTGGAACAACAACGACATCTCCATCTCTAGCCCCTACATTGGGCAGCACCACATCACTGCCCTTGTCTCTACCACCACCGGCACGCACCCGTGGTGGATCTCCAGTGTGTACGGCCCGCAAGAGGATGACGAGAAGATCCTATTCCTCCAGGATCTATAGCAGACTAGGGAGTCATGTGCCGACCCTTGGTTGCTTGGCAGGGATTTCAACCTTGTTTCCTCTATCGAAGATAAGAGCAATGGGCGCATTAATAGGGGCACCTCGAGCCGCTTCCGCGGGTTCATCACGGACATGGACCTTCGGGACGTTTACATGCATGGCCGCCGCTACACTTGGTCCAATGAACGAGACTCTCCAACCCTTGTGCGCAACGACATATTCCTCTGCACCTCCGACTGGGACACCTCGCAACCTCACGCTCACCTTCGGTGCCTTGCGACGACGGTCTCTGATCACTGCCCGTTGTTCCTGGACTGTTCCCCGCTCCAAGCAGGCCCCAAACGTTTCCACTTCGAGCGATTTTGGATCAAACTCAATGGCTTCCAGGAGACGGTGGCGGATGGCTGGGCCGGCATCCACGATCCCGACCCCTTCCGGCATGTTTACCTCCGCCTCAAGCATACTGCACGCCACCTCCAGAGATGGGGTGCACGTTCCATCGGCCATGTGTTCACTTCAGCTCTTGATCACGCGCGAGCTCACCGCTCGGCTGGATGCGACGCAAGATTTCCGTCCACTCCCCCCCTCGGAAACCTGGCTGCGTAGAAATCTCAAACGCGCGTATCTGGGGCTGGCCTCACTAGAGAGGTCCATTGCCCGCGAGCGGGTCAGGTTCAGCTGGCTCAAGCAGGGCGAAACCAACACTGCATTTCTGAAGATCCACGTGGCCCACAGGCGGCGCAAAAACCGCATCTTCTCTCTGTGGGTAGATAACTCTACTGTCCACGACGAGCAAGGCATAGCAGAAGCTGCGTTCCACCACTTGTCCTCCCTCTTTGGATCATGCTCACCTCGGGAATTCTCCATTGACCTCGACCAGATCGACGACCGGTCCTTTGATCTGGCCGATCGTGAGCACCCATCCACAGAAGATGAAATCCTCAGAGCAGTGCGGGCGCTCCCCCGTGGCAAAGCTCCGGGCCCCGATGGCTTCACCATGGAATTCCTCGCTGCCTGCTGGGACACAATCAAGGCCGACATCTATGAGGTGTTCGACAAATTCTACTCCATAAACGGGCGCAGCCTGCAGCGTCTCAACGAGTCCCTCGTCACCCTGCTGCCGAAAAAACAAGATGCCTCTGCCCTCTCGGACTACCGACCCATCAGCTTGATCCACCTAATTGCCAAGCTCATCGCCAAAGTCCTCTCGCTCCGACTCACTCCTCGCCTGAGACAGCTCGTGTCCGCTAACCAAAGCGCATTCATCGCCGGCCTCTGTGTGCACGACAACTTCATGCGTGTCCAACAGACCGCTCGCTAGCTGCACAACTTGCGGGCACCCAGGGTGCTCCTCAAGCTCGACATCGTGCGCGCTTTTGTCACGGTCTCCTGGCCCTTCCTCATCGACGTCCTATGCCACCTGGGCTTCGGCGGATGTTGGATTGAGTGGATTTCCATCCTCCTATCCACCTCCAGCACGCGAGTCCTCATCAACGGGTCCCCCGCCCCTCCGATCGCCCTCGCCTGCGGCCTGTGACAGGGAGATCCCATCTCCCCGATGCTGTTCACGATGGCCATCGATGCCCTCAAGTCGCTGCTGGTGCATGCCCATCGGTCTGGACTCCTACAGCGACTCACTGCCCGACATGCTGCTTCGAGTATATCCCTCTACGCCAACGACGTCGTCGTGTTCTGTCACCCCTCCGCCCGTGACCTACGAGTCATCCAGGAGTTGCTGCGCGTCTTCGGGATGGCGTCCGTGCTTCGCACTAACTTCTCGAAGTGCTCGGCCACGCCCATTCAGTGTGGTGATGACGAGATCGCTTGCATCGAGAGCGAGCTTTCTTATGCTGTGGTTGGCTTCCCCATCATCTACCTCGGCATCCCTCTCTCCGTGCAGAAGTCGTCGGGGTCATCCCTGCAACCCATCATCGAGAGGTTGTCCAAGAAGCTATCAACATGGCGTGCCACTCTCCTCTCCCGTGGTGAGCGCCTTGCCCTAGTCCGTCACGTGCTATGCGCGGTCCCATCTCATATCATGGTCTCCATTGCCCTCTGCCCTCCGGTGCTCTAGCAGATCAACCGCACCATTTGGGAGTTTCTATGGCACGGCAGAAAGGACACCCGGAGTGGGCATGGCCCCGTCAATTGGCAACGCGTCTGTCGCCCTCTTGAGCTTGGCGGCCTAGGGATCCAGGACCTCCACTGCCAAGGCATTGCGCTGCGCGTGCGCTGGCTGTGGCTTCAACGCACGGACCGCACAAGACCTTGGGCGCATCTTCATCTCCCAAGCGACCTCGACATCTCCGCTATCTTCAGGGCCTCCACTTCCTGGGACGTCGGCGATGGCCGGACTTGTCGATTCTGGATGGACCACTGGATCAATGGCCAGGCTGTCTCCGACGTCGCCCCTTCCCTCCTCTCCCTCGTGCCACGACACCTGTGGAAGCGCACTGTGGCGGAGGCGCTCCACAACCACAGCTGGATCGCCGACTACGTGCACCTGTGGAGAACACTACGGCCTATCGACCTCTCCAGCCTACCCGACCGTCTGATGTGAAGATGGACCGCGAATGCCAAGTATTCGGCCAAGTTTGCTACCTGGCCCTATACGCTGGCTCCACTGCGGCCCCATTCTGGCAGTTGACGTGGAAATGTTGGGCCCTCCCATGAATCAAGATCTTCACATGGCTCGCCGACCTCGACCGTTGCTGGACCGCCGACAGGCTTGCTCGGCGCGGGCTACCACACAACGACCGCTGCGTCCTTTGTGACCAGGCAATGGAGACCATGCAACACATCATCACCGGTTGCCCTTTCTCTTGGCAAATATGGCACGATGTACTCGCTTGGGTGCGCGCTGCCTCCCCCTCCGACCGGAGACGAAGACTTCCTACCCTGGTGCACGGCGACCATCGTCGGATCCCCTCCCGGCCTTCGCAAGGGCCTAGCCACGTTAGCTACGCTCACAGCTTGGTGCATCTGGAAACACCGCAACCGTTGTGTGTTCAACGGCGACTCCCCCTCCGCCTCGAGGCTGCTTGCGGCTATTCAGGACGAGGCTAGGACCTGGGATCGAGCTGGTGCTCGCGGACTAAATCTATTACTTTTAAGATCGTTGGGCTAAGCATCCCACCCAAAAAAGGCTCTGCGGCTCCTCTTCGAGCACGCACAACCACCACCCCCTGTACTCTCCCTACCTATCAATGAAATGATAGGCACTTTTGCGTATTCGCAAAAAAAAACTATGGCGAGCATAAGGTGGATTATTAAGTTGATAATAGATGACGTGGAATCTTGGTATAACCATATGTTGAGTTATGCTACTGAGCGATGTAATAAGGCGATAATTATCGCTGCAGCGAGAAAGTACAGCCGTCCACAATTTCTCTCATTGAGCATGTGGTTGGTGGCAAGAAGCCAAGGCCAGCCAGACAAGCACACATCCTGTCACTCTCAGGCCACTTGACTTGCCCGTCGATAGATCCAGTCATCAATATTCCTACATGACTAGTAAACTGAAATTTCCGTGGCAGACACCCCGAAAAACCAGGACGGGCAAGTAGCTATAGCCATGGAGCAGCAGCACGGGCAGGACTCCGAGGCTCCGCTGCTGGCCGCCTCGAAGCCCGATGGCGCCGCGTCGTCGCCGCCGCCCCGCAACAGGTTCCCCTTCTTCTGTGCCGTGCTCGCCTCCATGACCTCCGTCCTCATGGGCTACAGTGAGTACACTTGCACAGTTGCAATTACTTCCGACCGGGAGCATACGCTGATAATAATGCGCATGTAGACGTGGCGGTGATGAGCGGGGCGCAGATCTTCATGGCGGAAGACCTTGGGGTGAGCGACACGCAGATTGAGCTGCTCTCCGGTGCCATCAACATCTACTCGCTCGTCGGCGCGCTGCTCGCTGGCTGGACCTCCGACCGCCTCGGCCGCCGCCTCACCATTGTGCTCACCAACGGCTTCTTCCTCGTTGGCCCGCTTATCATGACGCTCGCCGGCGGGTACACGGCGCTCATGGTGGGGCGCTTCATCGCTGGAATCGGCGTCGGTTACGCGCTCGTAATCGCGCCGATCTACGCTGCCGAGATCGCGCCGGCCTCCTCCCGCGGCCTTCTCAGCTCCCTTCCCGAGGTAAGCGCTGCAGAGTTTCCCCTTCCTGGTCGCAACTCGTAATGATGCTTCAGAAGAGTTGTCTCACAATCGTGTTCCTTTCTTTTGTAAAGATTTTTATCAACACCGGGGTGATGCTGAGCTACGTTTCCAACTTCGCCTTCTCGGCGTTGCCAGCGCACCTGGCGTGGCGGCTGATGTTCGCGGCCGGGGTTGTGCCCACCGTGTTTCTGGCGGCTGGCGTGCTCACCATGCCGGAGTCGCCGCGGTGGCTGGCGATGAAGGGCCGGCTGGACGAGGCGAAAGCCGTGCTCGACAGGACGTCGGACACGCTCGCCGAGGCCGAGCAGCGTCTGCTGGAGATCGAGGAGGTTGTCAACGCCGGCAGCAACGGCGCCGGCGGGAGCAACGGCGGTGGCGGCACGTGGAATGAGGTGGCGACCAAGGCCGGCGTCAGGCGCGTGCTGGCCACAGTTCTGGCGCTGCAGTTCTTCCAGCAGGCGTCGGGCATCGACTCGGTGGTGCTCTACGGCCCGCGCGTGCTCGCCATGGCCGGCGTCACTTCTAACACCCTCCTCCTGGGCCTCAACGTCCTCTTCGGCGTGGCCAAGGCGGGCTCGATCCTGATCGCCATGGCGCTCGCCGACCGCGTCGGCCGGCGCCCTCTGCTACTGGTGAGCACCGGCGGCATGACGGCGTCCCTGCTGGTCCTGGGCTCCGTGTTCGCTGCTTTCGCCGGCGCCAAGGACGACGCGGCGGTGGCCGCCGTGGCCGTGGCCGCTGTGGTGGCGTTCGTCTGCACCTTCTCCGTCGGGTTCGGGCCTATGGCATGGGTGTACAGCTCGGAGATCCTCCCTCTGCGGCTGCGCGGACAGGGCGCCGGGCTCGGCACCGCCATGAACCGCGTGATGAGCGGCATCGTCACCATGACCTTCATCTCGCTCTACGGGGCCATCACCATGGCCGGCGCATTCTACCTTTATGCCGCCGTCGCGGCTGCCTCGTTCGTGTTCATCTACACCTGCCTGCCGGAGACCAGGGGCCGGAACCTCGAGGACATGGAGCAGCTTTTCCGCACAAAATGATCAATCCACCGACCCGTGGTCACATTGATAATTGTCAACTTGTGATTGGAAATAGGGCGGATAGGATGGCCCACAGAGTAAAGTATTCCCTCCGGTCCTTTTTACTCTGCACGTTAGATTTCCTGAAAATCAAATTTTGCTAAGTATATCATAATGATAAATTAGTAGAGTTTTTAGGTATCTTGCGGTATATCATAAGTTTGGGTCTTGTTATACATATGATAATACAGACAATATTATTGGCAATCCTGTTTTTTCTTCTTCATAGGGCATTGTTAAATGGGAATATAACATACCCATTGGGTAGAGGGTACGGGTAGGGAATCGTATAACCCAGCCTCATGTACCCATTTAAATGTTGACAAGTGGGTTTTCTTTAATATCCTAACGTATTAACTTTCCCCCCACCCTAATTGTGCTAGGTAAAAACTCTAATGTGCAATCAAATTATCTATATAAATTATCGTGATTTTATGAACTTAAAGTGTATGACTATGTGTTGTTATTTATGATTATGTGTTGTTTAACATTTTGTGGTTTGCTTTATAGATAAGTTTTTTGTTTATGAGAATGTGTTGTTGTTATAATATGTTTTTGTACATTCTTGGTTAAAATGTGTTCCTATTAATAATTTATGATTATAGATTGCTTTTTACAACTATTTTTTTGTTGAATTCGATGTGTTGTAAACGCGGGTACCCATATGCCCTGTCGGGTGATGGGTATGGAAAAAACTTGTACCCCTGATGAGTATGGGTATGGGTGATAGGTAAGTTCAGGTTAGACGGGTAAGGGTATGAGGTGGCTCTACTTGTACCCATACGTAGCGGGTGCCATCCCTAGCTAGAGGGTACCCATGAGGGCGCCACGCGGCCACCCCACGTGGGTGGTGACGATGTCCTGAATTAGGGAGTGCTAATCACGTCGGCCTTCAATCATGGGTTGGGCCGAGGACCCCCAAACAACTGACAAGTGGGCCATGTTTTTCATGCTCCATGGTGTACTCAACATGGAATTCTCCTAAGACTTGGCTCATCCAAGACACGTTTGAATCATTGGCATGTTTATCCCTTGATGTAACCGACCTACATGTAGCCCTAGGTACCCCTGGTGCCTATATAAGGCGAGGAGTTGAGACCATAGGGTTAGATTCATTAATGTACAAGCTCAAGGTAGATCACCCTGTACTTTGTACCCCATCCACAATCAAATACAACAGAAGCAGGACATAGGGTTTTACCTCTTCGAGAGAGCCTGAACCTAGGTAAACATCATGTCCCCTCTTTGTCCTATTACCATTAGACAAACATCACCAGTTCAGGACCCCCTACTCGAGATCCGCCGGATTCAACTCCGGCTGGTGGGCCCTAGGCAGCTAGGCTATGCCATATGGCCTCATGCGCCCTTGGTGGCTTGCCTCCCAACACCCTTTGTCCATAAAATCGCACCTCACCTAGAAAAAATCATAGAAATTCCACGAGACTTTCTGCCACCATCTGCAAGGTAGAACTAGAGCGAAACACTTTTACTCTCTAACGGAGTGATTCCGCACAGGAAACTTCCCTCTAGGATGATGAAATTTAAGTCATCGTCATCACCAACACTTGATTCATCATATAGATCATCATCTCCATCAACATTTTCACCGGCCCCATGTCATCTTAGGGCGTAGTGTGCTACGTATAATGTTGTACCACCTTGTAGTTTAATATGTTGCCATTTGCTTCTTGATTTGGTTCTTATTTGGTGTTGCTCTGCTTTCCACTTTTTGGATGTTGCTCATCTTTGGTACTCTACATTAGGAACGAGTATAAGATGAGGAACTACAACAGCAACACATATCAGATTGGGTCCCCCACCTCAACCGTACCATGCATCAACCACATATCAGATTATGAGAATGTTTGAAGAGAGAAGAAACCAAGACTTTGCTGTTTTTCTGAGAAGCATGGAAGTAGTGGTTGGACAGAGGCACACCCAAGGCCCATCGAGGAAATGCTCTCCACTTTCAATCGTTTTACGCGCATTTTTGTTGAACAATATCCTCAACGGTATAGAAAATGGACATGTGATGAGAAGTAGAATAAGACTGGAGCTCATAAGGGCAAAAGTCATTTCAACGAGAATGACAAAGCTAGCAGCTCTGAAGGTTGATATGGTGTGGTTGTATGACTAACATTGAAAGGAAATGTGATACTTTCAAGCATTTGGTGGATCTAGAAGTGCAATCAGTTGGCATGAGTAAAAAGGCTCATGGGAACCAGTATGAGGTATGCTTCACTAGACATAATAATTATTTCCTGATGGTTGAAAGTTCCCAAGGCGTATCTCAGAAATGTGGGAAGCCATGTCGAAGCTCCACAAAAGGAAGATCCACTACTGCTTGTTGATGACATGATAGTGGGCTTAGCTTATAATGACATATATGGAGACCGGATTTTGTCACCTAGATTTGTGATGCATTGTAATTATGTCCATAAACACATTATGTGCTGTAAAAAATTTATGTCCATCGACATAATATGATAGCTATGTCATCACACATGATGCTTGTGGTATGTCCTCTGGCATATGAAGTTTATAATGTATGTCTTGTTTCTATATGAGTTCGGTCATATGTTGAAATTGGTTTCTTTCTCTTTAGAAACCTATGGAAATAATTCAATTGAGAAGGAAACATGTTAAGTGGAAACTAGGTCTACTAACATGGTGTTAAGGGAGAGTAAATATTTCCATACTCCTAAAAGAGTACTGGAAGTGTCATGACAATGTTGTTCATGATGTGGTAATTGTTGGTTCTGGTCAAGCTGCAATTCCACTCCCTATGGGCACTACATGAGAATCATGGAAGCATTGATGTATATAGATTCTACTCGTATCTTGCTGAGTTTTAAGGATATCCACAATGGTTACTATGTTCAAACTCATAAAGTGAGTGAGGTTGGAAGCCTAATTAATGAATCAGCTAAAGGGATTTGCATGAAATCATGAGTAAATGTCTTATCTAATTTGGATTGTACTATCCATACATTAAATAGGATATGTATTGGGAATACATGATAATTTTCTAGAATCTTGTTAAGTTTAAGATATTGAAATGGTTGCCTTGGTCATCCTAGTATTAAAATTATTGGGTTCCACAAGACACAATTTAACAGTGTGATTTTTTCAAATTCATTGGATTTTGTATGTGATATGTACAGACTGGGAAGTTGGTCACAATGTCGTCTTATCTCAAAAAAGAGGATGTGCTGTCGGATTTCCTTGGAGATGAGAGATATATGATCCAATTTAACTGTTATATGGAATATTAAGATATTTCATAGTGCTTTCAGATGGATCAACGAGATGGTGCATTGTGTGTCCTACCTCTATAATGAACCATGATTTGACAAAATTGATTGCTCACATCATTAATTTGATGGCAAATCATCCCGAGCACAAGATAAAATCCGTTGGAATAGATAATGCTGTGGAATTTAGTTCATAAGCATTTGATGATTACTGCCTAGATTTAGGCATAGTTGTGGAGTATTTTGGTACTTTCTGTACATACCATGAATGGTCTTGTGGAATCGCTTGTGAAGAGGATAAGTTGATAGCAAGATTACTCCTACAATTGTAATCTCCCAACATCCTTTTGGTGATGTGCAGTGTGATTTATTGCATAAATAAAACAAATTCGACCAACTACATGTCATACAGTCTCTCCGTTGCAGTTAGTACATGTAACTCAACAAGTATTTCCCATCTACGATAACCAGTTGCATTGGATACATGAAGATTTCACCACCGCGGCATAAATATATGGGCCCTCATGGGTAAATGGAAATCTATGTGAGGTAAAATTCTCCGTCAATCATAAGCTACCTAAAGTCTCTATAATGAGACTTGTTTATGGCTGCATACACTGGTCGTACTTTTGATGCGGATATTTTTCGGGCATTAGGGGGAGATAAGAAACACACTGAGTGTTAAGAAATCGAATGAGATGTGAATGGACATCTAGCCCTTAGGTCCACGTATGAACGAATCTAAACTGGAGCTTTAGAAGATTATCAATTTGTAAGGTATCACAAATAATCTGCCAGTTGCATTTACTAAGTATAAGGGTGTCGCAAGTAAAATGTTTCCATAGTGAATGTGCCAGACAGAGTGGATGTGACTCATAGATCCACTGTGTCGGAACCGGGGCTCCACGGACCCAAAGAAAGGTTCAAACTCTGGGGCATGTGCGAAGGACTCCGCCACGCTACGGCTCACTGCTCACTGCCTCGAGGCCTTGCTCCGTCATGCTCGAGTGAGATGGGAAAGGGAAGGGGCACAAGATTTACCCAGGTTCAGGCCACCTTGCGGTGTAGAACCCTACTCCTTCTTTGAGATGGATTGCCTCGCGAGGAGGATGAGTATGAACTTGCACAGGGGATGAGCTGCCTCGTGAGGGCTTGAAGGGTCGATGGATCCCTTCCGATGATTCAATTTCGTCCGACCTCCCATCTACATGGAGACTAACCTATATTTATAGTGGCCTCGGTCCTATTCCCTCATGGCTTAGGCGGGAAAGGATACCACAGTGGCCAATTTTGAAGGGGGGCATGAGTACATCCTATCCTGACTAAAGGTGGTCTTCGCGTGCAAAGCTTCTGGTCGTGATGCAATGGTGGGCTCGGTGATGAGCTCCATCCTGCCAAGCCCATGGTATTGGTCTTGGTGCATTGGAATGGAAACCTTTGGAGGATTCCTTGGTAACCCACATACGTCCTTGCCTCCTTATCACCAAAGAGGAAACTGTCCTTGCCTGCACCCGCTGGCGCCCTCCTGGCTTCGGTCGTCATGGCTCATGTCATCGTGCGCCTTGCGAGGTGGGACGTGAGCCTAGAGATGTCCGCCCCTTAGGAGGCAGCCTAGGGAGGCCGCTCCTTACGAGGTCTTTATGTAGTTCGCCTCGCGAGGCGGGGGCCCTCACGAGGGTCTTGCTTGTGGAGTCTTAACGCTGGGCCGCGTCGGGCTGTTGGTGGAGTCACGCGCTGGGACGTAGGCAAACGGGTTTGGCTACCCCCGGTCCCAGAACCCCAACACACTCAGCCACCTAAGAGGGGGGGTCTAGATACAAGAGGGAAAGATGTCACGGAAGCATCCAAGGGGAATGAGGAATCTTCAAATAGTAAATGCAGGACAACTTCATGTTGACATTCAACCTAGGGTTGGAGGACACCCGAAGGATGTTCAACATCTAGGATCCATCGTGAGTGTGCACACAAAATTTGGTGGTGCTGGGACATTGGAGGACCTTGACTCAGTTGTGGTGGGAAATCACAGAGTCAAAAGGTATTGATGAAATCTTCACTATGTATATGGATTTGGTAGAATCATATAATAGAAAGACTACATTATGTCAACAGTTATTTCTCATCGAGAATTGCAAAAGACCTTGGATAACCTAAATCCATGCATGGCTGACTGACTTAAATGCTCTCGTTAATCCAAATGAAGGCAACAACTGAGGAGGCGGTCGATCTTAAGAAGAGGGGGTATCGACCTAATCACTAATATCCAATCCTCTGAATGTGTTCCCCGGGGGAGCACAATGAGTTTTTGTTCATGAGAGGAATGATAACAATGAGGTGGTTAGATATGTAGCGCGGCTTGTAGCACAGGGGTTCACATAGAGACCCATCATTTATTAGGATGAAACATATTCTTCTGTAATGAGTTGATAACGTTCCTATATTTGACATCACTAAAAGTGAATAATGAATTGTATATCCAACTGATGGATGCTAATGGATGGCGTGACTGTATAGTTGTACGAGTCACTTGATTCAAATATCTCTATGATAGTTACTAAGGGAATGATGATACCAAAATGGAAAGCTTATCGCAACATGTATTGTGTAAAGCTCTAAAAGTCATTTATTGGCATGGATGTGGTATAATTGACTAAATGAGTTCCTTTAATAGAAGGATTACTCAAACAATGATGATTACTTGTGTATATTCATCAAGAAATTTAAAGAAGAACTTTTACAATTTATGTGTATGTTGATGATCTGAATTTCATTGGAACTACACAAGAAGTGCATGAGAGAAGGAAATCATCTTAAGATAGAATTTGAGATGAAAGATTTGGTTGAAACCAAACTTTGCTAGGGTTTCGAACTTAAGCATGTTCGTTCGGGGATACTTGTTCATCAGTCCACATTTATCCATAAGATATTTGAATACTTCGATATGGATAAATCATATCCATCAAGAACTATGGCTGTCAGATGTCTTGACAGAGATTAAATCCATTAAGACCTAAGGGTGGTGATGAAAGGATGTTTGGACCTTTGGTGCAATGAGAGCACTACTGTATCTAGAAAACTACACTAGGCCTGCTATATTATTTGTAGTGAATTTATTGGCTAAATACAACACATCACCAATGAAAGGCATTGGGTTGGTGTAGGATCGAATGTATGTCTAGAGGGGGTGCGATTAGACTACTTGACCAAATAAAAATCTAGCCTTTTCCCAATTTTATGTCTTTGCAGATTTTTAGCAACTTAGCACAAGTCAAGCAACCAACCTACACATGCAAGTATAAGAGTATAGCAGCAGAATGTAAATCATTTCACATGAAGGTAAAGGGAGGAGTTTAGAGGGAGCAAACGCAATGTAGACACGGAGATTTTAGGCGTGCTTCTGATAGGTGGTGCTATCGTACATCCACGTTGATGGAGACTTCAACCCACGAAGGGTAACGGTTGTGCGAGTCCACGGAGGACTCCACCCACGAAGGCTCCACGAAGAAGCAACCTTTTCTATCCCACCATGGCCATCGCCCACGAAGGACTTGCCTCACTTGGGTAGATCTTCATGAAGTAGGCGATATCCTTGCCCTTACAAACTCCTTGGTTCAACTCCACAATCTTGACAGAGGCTCCCAAGTGACACCTAACCAATCTAGGAGATACCACTCTCCAAAAGGTAATAGATGGTGTGTTGATGATGAACTCCTTGCTCTTGTGCTTCAAATGGTAGTCTCCCCAACACTCAACTCTCTCTCTCACTAATTTGGATTTGGTGGAAAGACAACTTGAGTGGAAAGCAACTTGGGGAAGGCTAGAGATCAAGATTCTTGTGGTTGGATTGGAATATCTTGGTCTCAACACTTGGGGAGGTGGTTCTCTCTCAGAAAATGAATGGTGGAAGTGTAGGCACGTTCTGA